>NW_010205318.1:101038-129191 GCF_000695765.1 Mesitornis unicolor | reverse complement strand
AACTCCTCATATTCTGTGATTCTGTGAAAAACAAGACGTAACTCTAGGAGTGTTGCTGCTGCTGTTGGCTGTACATGGGGTAAGCTCCAGCACCACCTCAATGAGCCAGCATCCCTGCCTTTGTGTATTTTGGCTCTGATATCAATTAAAGCAGTTATCTCTTCCCCAGGCCTCCTATGGCACCTGTGAGTTGTTGCACTGGAAGGCAACCTCAGCATCTGCTCCCAACTTCTCAGTGTACCTGGCCAGAGAGAAACTCTTAGCTGAGGTGTGACTCTGGGTAGAAAGGGGAGAAGAGGCTTTGGACAATTAAATGATATTTATTAAAATATAGTAGCTATCAAATTTAAACAGAAAAATATCTGTAGCAAATGCAGATTTTTTTTTCTTCTAAAGTTCAGCTGCTGCTAAATGAGGTTCTGGTGTTCCTATACTTGGAAATGCTTAACATAAATTATGACCTAATTAACATTTGCATGGTAATCTAGGCTTCCTACAGCTTATTCTGCTAATTAACACATGACAAATGATCAAGAATTAATATTTCATTGAAACATAACTTGTCCAAGAAAGCCCATTAATGCTGTAGAGAACATTTCACTCCCTTATAGTTGTATACCTGAAAAGTGTTCTGTAACAGTTAAGACTATTATCTAATTTTTATTAAAATTATTTGTTATTAGAAAAATAACTGTAGTAAGGATGACCGTAGGTGTTTCAATATTTTCTCAGATCTACTTGAAAATAAATAATACCTGTCCTGATGTGATCAACTAGGTTAATCAGGGTTCAGGGTAGTTGGGATTCTTCTATAATACTCCACTGGACTTCAGACAGTCGGCTTCAATCAGGTTGAAATGAGAAGCAAGTGCAAAACCCATGTGCGGTTCTTCTATCCTTGTTTATTTGCTATGTGATGGTACCAAAGGGTAATATCGATTCAGTGTAATGCAGCATTAGGAGCAGATCTGCAGGTTTGTTCCAAGCAGCCCAAGGACAGCAGTAGTGGCATGCAGAGATACCAGGTTTGGTCCTCAGCTGCTGTTGCCACATTCACTCTGCATTTCAGGTTTTTCCCTTTTTAATAATGCAAAATATTCTTATGCTTATTGCTGCCACAGTGGGGCCAGGCTTCCAGCACCCTCAGTGGGACCCAGCTCCTTGTTCTTGCCTTTCCTGGGGAGATGGGTCCCCCCTGCAAGCAGGATTTGGAGATCTGAGCACCCACTGAGGTTTTCTCGTATTAAACAGATGTCAAAGTATGGCTAATGCAAAGAGGTTACTTGTCAGAAAAAATACTTTCTTTAGATCCACAGGAAAAGGAAAAGAGCCTGAAGATTTCTATAAATATGTATAGGCTAAGAATAATTAACACTTAAATAATAATTAACTGCTAACTTATATAATGAAGAATCTGAAGTTTTAAATCAAGGTTGTAATTAGGGTTACAAGATCAATGCAGCACAAAAATCCAGTGAGCTACTTCCTTGAGTTCAAAGTGATTAAGTACTGGTCATTCCTGCCGTGTTTTTTCAAGCACTTCTGTTCCTGAGCACTGCTTACCCAAAATTTGAATACGGACGTGTCTCCTTGGGCTGAAACAGTAGGTTTGATTACCCTTAAAAAAAATCCAAAGTGAAGAATAATCAGATGAAGACGGATCATTTTCTTCTGCTTGTTTTCTTATTCGAATAATACCAGCTAAAGCAATTGGTATCCTTTTGAGGGAATGTAAGTCCCATGTTTTTTGGTCATCAGACACATCTCTACAGACACCGCTTGCTCCATTACTTTTAGATAATATATCGTCACTTGTTCACTGAGCAATAAATCCTCAGTGATTAATCAGTCAAAATGCCTATTGGTTTCAGAAGGAATCTCAACTGCTTGCAAAATACAGGATCTGCTCTCTAAGGAAAGAACAGAAAACATGCACATATTAGACTAACATTTGCTTTGTTTTAACGTCAAATTAATTTTGCCTTGCCTGAAGCTGAGAAGGAACTTAATCTTACATATAGAGTCTGTAATAAAACCTGCTTGACATATGGTATTTCCCAATGAGCTTCCCAAAAGGAGGGGGATGCAGCAGATCCATTGTTCGGGGACAAAGACCCGGTATTTCTTGAGCACCAGTTGAACTCCATCATTTTGTATTTGCTTTTGTACTCTGGTTGTGTGTGCTTTTCTTGGAAGGAGCTCAGAACTCAGTTCTGTTGCACGTAGCTGCTTGGCACTGGTCTTGGATGCAGGCGCAATGCAGAAACTTGTATCTGAAAAGTCTGCTTTGTAGGTTGTCAGACAGCTCTTATCCAATGTATAAGGTCAATGTCTAAGGTTTGAGCTTTATGGCTGTAATTTTTATAGTAACTTGAATACTTCTCCTTATAAATAATCCATAACATTTTTAATTCAACCTAGAGCTGTAAAGATATTTGGGTCTATATGTTATCAGTTCTGGGGTTATAAATATCTATATTAACAGCTCAACATACCCAATCCTCTTCAAATCATGAGCAAATTTTTCAGAGCTACAATCATGATGAACTCTGACTGTTCAGGCTGGGAAGTCTGTGTTTCCCCCACCAAATGAAAAACACAGTGCAAGAATATGGGGGGTTTTGGACAAAAGAGGAATGCTAGGTTTGTATCAGAATGGTGGCATTATGTAGTGTGTCATCTTGACTATCAAACAACTGTTGAAATGCTGAGAGTACTTGTGCAGTCATTCTTCCATCCCCTTCTTGGGAGACGCCTTAGCAACTATAGGATGTAACCCACAGTGTAATTAAACATTATTGCTTTAATATTGTGGTGATCTGAGTGTTTGTAGAGTCGTGTCTTTGAATTGCGTGTAAGGTAACTCTTAGAAGAGTTTCTTGTGTCCAGAGATGGAGTGCAGATAGAAATTGGTCATATTGATCTGCCAACAGTAATATATTTTACAACTGAGTCTGAAGCGTACTGTCCCTTTGAAGCTGTCTGTCTTGTTTAACTATTTTTTCTTTGTTCTGGTGTTTTTAATGTTCTGGCATTGGTGCCCACAATGCTGAGAGAACTGACTGAAAAGCCCTTTAGAAATGTAGCCGTTCATGTCTGTTTACATTCTTCTGTTCTACATTAGATACTCAAACACATCTGACCCTGAAAAAAGGCTGCTTTGAAGGCTTCTGATTCACTGTGACATGTTATGTGTGTCCGCATCATGCAAGTGGCATCATGGCATTTGCCCTCTACATAGAGTTGGAGGAGAAAAGTAGTAACACGAAATTTCATGTCAATCACTTGAACTGTAGGTGGCATTTCAGTGCTCCCAAAAACCTGATGTGCATGATTTTCCTATCTCCTGACTTCACAGACAACAACAGAAAGTTTCTAGTATAGGACTTGGTTTTAGTTCAAAATACAGTACTGTGTTGTATGTTTTCTTCAACTAATAAACTACAGATTTGCTACTGTTTCTGTCCTGCTGAATTTCTGTTACTTTGAAATCCCAAGGTTGTCTACAGATCTTGAATCTGTAACAGTCTCTGTTAACCTTCATGATTTCCATACTGAAATGATGTTTTATTGTTTCCCAGGGAGAGACACCTGTGGCAGGATGCTGCTTGCATGGGCAGTCCTGAGCTCCAGGCTGTTCTGGATGCAGGAGCTGATATTTCAAAGGCCCAAAATGTTGCCTATTTGGATGCAGCATTTTGGATAAATCCACATTTATCCAAGCTGGCGTTGCATCATGTAATTGAAGCAACCTGATTCATGCAATGAAGTGACATTGACAGCTAGTGGCTCATTTTTATGAAGAAGTTTTCTTTGAGTTCATACCAAAACTTCTCCAGTGTCATTGATCTATGACAGAAGGTCAGAAGTTTGAGGTGCAGGAGAAATTGCACATCACCCATGGAGTTGAGGATGGCAGAAATGTCAGTCAGGCTCCTGACTGTTTTGCAGTGAGAGCGATTTAATGTCTCCAGAGGTCCTACATCCTCCAAATGTAGAGCATGCTCTCACTTATATCCTTCAGCTTCTTTACTTCAGACTCATGAATGGTGATTGTAACTTGGCCTACTGACTGAAATGAATAATTAACTCTTGGCTTATATGCTTATTTCGAATTAAGCAGTCTCTGATCTGTATAGGTTACTCAGCTTTTTTATTCTAGAATTTGGAGAGTTGAGCATCTTGGCATGGTTTATTTCTTTTACACAACAAACAGCAATATCTCGTCTCTGCATTTTGTTATATCCTAGCTTTGTTAGATCTGCAGGTAAAACCACAGCCCTAGCTGTGTCAGAAAAGGCTTTACTTCTTTCCAGTTGTTTGAAACAATAGCAGTTTGCAAATCAACAGCAAATCGTCAGCTGTGTTCTTTAAGAAACACTGGTCAGTGCAGTATGCAAGGAACTGCTCTTCCAATTTGGCTGTCTAAATGCAATTAAATGCTGCTAGATTTGCCATAACAAGCTGCTAAATTGTCACTGTCATCTACTGAAAGAGACACCTCAAGTTATTGAGGGCACTGTTCATTTCCTCCTCGCAGATAAGGGATCTGTCCGGCTGTCAAGTGTCAGTCGTCGTCAGGCGGTGCTGCTGTGTGCCTGGACTTCAGAGCGTGCAGCACGGTTAGTGCTTGGATGGCATTTTTACTTACTCTTCTCTTTGGGTTTGCCACTTTGGGAGTGTATTTGCATTTTCGGCTTCCCAAACAATGGCTTCAGGTCATGATGGGTGGCAGTGATTGATCAGGGAAACAGCAGAGTCAGAGCAGCATTTAAATGGGTAAAAAAATGTGGGATATTTTTGAGATGAGGCACAGCTCAGTTCCCTGGTTATGGCGAAGGAACAAGCTGTGGATTTATCATTTTGGGTCTGGCTGCATGAACTGGCAATGGCAATGTTGTTTTGTTCTCTCCAGAGTTGGGCTTTGCTCTGAATATCTGCATTTACACAGACCATCGCAGTCACAGCAAAGGTTAAACTGAGGGAGAGAAAAAAGTGTCTTTTTCTTGAGTTAGCAGTGAATTCATCATGGGATAGAATAGAGGCCTTACTACTTGAATTCGGTCTGTCTCTGCATTGAACTCTCTAACTTATTCTCCCTTTTTGCTTCTCATTTCCCTTTTGAAATAGGAAGAGCCCAGCAGAGGGTGTTTCCAGCATTAATTAGTGGGCATAATTGGAAATGCTGAAGAAACTCCTGATAGCTCAGACACTTTGTTTTTTTGGCTACTGCCTCCATTATTGATATTGGTTTTTCCTCACATACTAATTTAGCGGAGGAAAAAAACAGATTTCTTTTTCAGGTTGATGTTAGGTTAATTCTTCTTTCTGTCTTTTCCTATCCAAAGCATCTGGAGCTCATGGAAGCAGCTGTCTACTACCAAGCAAATATGGCTGTTTAAGTAATGCACATGTACATTTCTCTTTGACATGTTTAGCTATATTTTCGTTGGAAGGTAATATTTTGGCTGCTGGAGCTGGTATTTACACTTAGAGCTGAGCTGTCAGTTTGCTCCTTGGTTTGGAGAAGTGAGTTGGTCCATAGACACAGCGTGAGCATTGGAGAGCCCTTCTGCTCATAATGATCGCAAAGGGATTGCTTCGCAGTGAGTCATCCAGTCATATAATCAAAACTTTATGGTGTCTGTGTCTTGGCAAGGCTGGCTGTGGTGCCCCAAACACAAATCCCATCAAACAGATTGTTGCAGAGCAGCCATGTGTATTAACTCTATTTATCAGATAATTAATTTTGGTAGCAGAGAAGGGATGACCATAATTTACAATGCAATTCAGGGCCACGTGGAAGAAAGAGCAACGCTGTAGTGTTGTGGGCTGCAAACAGGAATTTTAACTATGCTTTAATATCCCAGTGAATATAGTAAATGCATGAGGTAACCCTCTAAACAGGAGGCCATCCTTATGGTAACTGAGGAGTCTGGTTCACATCCTGCTTCTAGCAGGACAGGACTAATTGCCTTTAGTGAGTGTCTGTTTGCTAAAGGCTGAGGTTGATTGATTTGGTGGTTTTGGGGTTTTTTGGTATTGTTTTTGGAGGGGGAGTTGAGGGAAAAGGATGGATTTTTTTGGCATTTTAGTATTGCATAATCCTCAAAAAGGGATACTATTGGTTCTCCGGCAGTAGTCACTTGAATGTTTTTAAAAAATATGATGTTTACAGGCTAGCAAATGATTTGAAAATTATTTTAAGCCACGAATCCTGATTAGACCAGGAGGTGTGGAATCAACTGTCCCAGACAGAGCCTGAACCCTATAAATGTATAATCAGCCCCAGTGCTGTTTCCTGGATGCGTTTTGTTGACAAGCGCCCTACCAGGGCCTGCCGAGTGACTTTACCTCTTGCCAGAAGAGAAGGAGCAGACATTACCTGTGTCTTCTCAAGAGCATATGAAGCTCTTCTGCCTTCTACCCCTTAGCAGCAGCACAGATCTGAAGCATATGGGCATGAACCACATTTATCCTGGCTTTCTCTTTATTCCCTTAGTATCGTCAGACTACTCCTGTTTGACAAAATGTGTACAACATGCAAAGCTTCATCTAATTTTTCATCATCGGGGTAACTTCTGTTTATCAATAGCTCAATAATTATTGCTATTATATTTCCTATGGAGCAGGTAACATTTTTTAAAATGTATTCTCCCTCATGGCAGTTTTCCTCCATTTTCCACAGTGTCTACCTAGAGGGGAGAGAACAAAAATGAGCATTCAGTTTTATTTTCCAGTTCAGGATCCCTTTCGTCCCTGCAAGCGAAGTGCAGGTCGCACTGCAAGCACCAGATAAATGGCTCCTTTTACCTCATCACTAAACGAAACATTCTTGCTCATTTTTTCCCCCGTCTGTTACAACATGTTTGGTGGTGTTCCATTTGCAGCATTTGTAACAAGTTCCAGTCAGATGACCTCCTGCCATCCTCTCAGCTATGCTTGCAAGCGATGCATTATTATAGCAGAAAAGAGAATGGCCAAAATTTCATTTACCGCTGCATGGCTTTTCCAGAACTGCCAGTACCTTTGGAATACACTGCACTTTTAGTTTGCCTTTTATTTTATCTGGGGTAGCTATGACTGGTTGTGCTGACTGTTGTGAACAGCTGAGATGAGGCAAGGCTTACCCCAGACGGTGTTCTAGCACTAAGAACTTGACCATGGTTTAAGATACGTCCTGGGAAGAGCAGCCAAATGGGTTGCATGGGATGGGAGCTGCTGTGTCTCAGGTTCACTCCATGTCCCGGCTGGCTCCTGCCTCTTCCTCTCTGTGAGTGGTGGGTGAGGGTCCACAGCCACTCCTTTCCAACAGGACTTGGGCTGGTTAAAGTGTGGGATTTCCAGTTTTCATTTGCAAGTTCTCTTATTCCTCCCCCCCCCTTCTTTTCCCTATTCCATTTATTAATTTTGCAGTTCTTTTTTACAAATGAGCAGTGGTTCAATGTTTCAACTAGTCTTTCATGTTGTATCTTCTTTCACATTGTTTTGAAAATCGTTATTGCCTTGCATCGATCAAATCGCTGTAGCCTTTATCTAGGGCAAAGTGTGTGCTTTGAGACACAATGAAGGGTAAGTTTGATACTTGTACAAAAATCCTGTGTTAAGGCATGTCCGTAGTAAAGTAGTGCAGGACATTACTGTCATCATGTTGGAAAAGGTGAGGATAATAAGAACCATGTAAATGGTAAAATATATCAAGTTATTTTATTACTCCACTTAAAAACTGCTTGATTTAATTAAAAAATTACTTAATTGGAATACGTTCTGTTCTGCAATACCTTTGTTGATGTCAATAGAATTTGTAGACACACACACACACACACACACACACACACACACACATATATATATTTATTTTTTTTTTACAACAACCGTCACTTGGATTCAAGACCCTACAAACAAACAATAAATCATAAGAAGGAGAAGGCCTTCATGACACTCAGGTTCTTACCAGAAGCCCGGTGCTAAACACACCTTTATTCTTGCTAGCTCTTTCCCAATTGGCCTCCATTGCCATTCATAACCAGGAGTGCAAGTACTGGAGCGTACTCTAGAAATGTTGAGCCTTTTCTGAGCTGTATGGACACACCTGGCCTGGCTGAAGTGCTTTTGGGCACAAGAGTGGGTACCAAAGCCAAATCAACAAGTGTTAGATGAGGCTCTTGGACAAGTGGGCAAGAATCCTTGGAGTAGGAGCGTGGTAACAAGATTCTGGGAAGGACACAGGCTCGCCATGTGCCCCATTCCCATTTTAGTCTTCAGGAAAATAAAGGTCACAGAGGCAGTGTGAGCAAGTGTGCTAGTAACTTGGAAAAGCTGCACTTTATGGGATGATAGGGTTCCCACCCTATGGGCTTTCAACTGAAAAGAGCCACAAAGGAGGAAAAAAAGCACACCAAAAACACCAAAACCACCACCATCAAATAACCCACAAAAAACCCCACAGTAAGACTCTGCTAACAAGTACCACAAATCCTTGAGATGACAAAATCAGGAGTACCCCCTGAACTAGATTCTAGAATCTCCCCCCCTCAGAGTCCAACCATGCTTTAAAACCAACAGGAAGACCTAGAACCTGATCTAGAACCAACAAGTGACCTAGAACCTGGTCTAGAGCCACCTCTCTACCAAGCCACCAACTCCAGGATTCATACCTACTCTAGAAATAACTGCACCAACACCATCCTAGCTCTAAAGCAACCAACCCCTGAAAACCAGGCTCTGGAACAGACTTGGTCTCCAGGACAAACCCAGATTCTAGGACCCTGACCAATTGTATGGGGTTCAATAAGGCCAAGTACCAGGTCCTGCACTTGAGTCTCAACAAGTCCATGCAAGGCTACAGGCTTGGAGAAGAGTGGCTAGAAAGCTGCCTGGCTGCTGTGGGAGAGTGAGCGCTGCCCCACAGAGCAATTCCTATGCTAATATGTCATCCTTTATTTTCCTGTCTTTTCCATATGTTCTGGGAAGTGAGAGGGGCATACGAATTAGATCTAAGAGGGAGGGTGCCTTGGCTGTTTTCTCAAGTGCCATTGCAATGATAACGTGGAGGAAAAAGAAATCCATTTCCAGTTGTCCGGCTCTTTTCATTTACTCCCTTGCTAACAGACTCAGCTCTGGCCATCACCAGAAGCCAGCTTGCTGCTTTTGAGGGACTGAAAGAAATGTCAATGATATGGACAAATACTTTTGAGATTATTTTGCAGTGTGCTTAGCTTTTTTTCCAGAGCCACTTAATCTTAGATTATCCAGTATAAAAGATAAATCTTCTGCTTAACTTTCCATTCCTCTTGGTATCCTATGTCCAAGCTTTCTGCAAAGTATGCGGATTTTTAGGGTGTAATATTATCATGGCAAAAGTGTGCACAATGTATTAAACCTATTCATAAACAAATACTGAATTATATTTAGCAACATTTCCTTGTATCAAAGCCAGTCTTTTAAACAATTTATATTGATCTTTCAGCTTGATTTCCACCTTTCCCATTAGGTTTTTTTTTTAACAATTTCCACACTGGGAGGGTTGTGATGAATTTTTTCTGCAGCCTGCAGAATGAGAAGGGTCTCCTTGACAAGGTATTCCCTAAATCCCAAGGCTGCATTTACCATCTTAGAGGCGGGATTCTCCAACGTTTGCACACATTTTCCAGTTTGGCACTTGTGGCTTTAAGAACCATATGAAATATTTATGTGTTGTGCAAACGGTGCTGCTCAGTTACTACTGGATACCTGTTGTGGTACAAGGCTTGAATCAGAATTACCTGAGATCTCAATCGCAAGATGCAAAACGAACCCCTGAAAACAACCACATTTTGTTCAAAGACGCCAATCCTTTAGTTTGAGGCCGAAGGAAATTCCTAATTCTGTCCATTTCCAGAGGGATTGAGCTTTTGTCTGGATTTGCTGTATCAGGAGAAAGACGTTTAGTGAGAACAGTAGAATGCATCTTGGCTGGCATATTATCTATTAGATCTACTCCACAGGGAAGAGCAGGTCGAAAGGACCATCCTGCTGGCTTTTAGCTGAGACTCTCGGGATGTTGTTATCAGTTAACTGATGAAGAACCACACTTTGCAAGATGCATGATATAATTTTTATAAAGGCGTGATTACCTTCATTTTTCCCTGCAAGCTAAAAATGCTGAGCACCTCACGTGTTACATTCAGTGCTTCATGGGACTGGCTCTAAAGGTGACATAAGTATATTAGAGCTAATTTTAGGGGCAAAAGCCCGTGGAGAGGGGCTAAAAATCATGACATGGAGATGATAATCTCAGCTCTTTGGGTGTCCTACAGCACCTGCTTAGCGGCTTCGTCTTCTGTGGAGACTGGAAACAGGGCCACAGCTACAGACACACATGTAGGTACCTAGATATGCAGAAGGATCCTGCCAAAAATCTCCCTGAATGTGTCTCCCTATTAGTAAATGTTTTGCTGCTGTGAATCTGGCCCTTGAGCTGTGGCTCTTTCCTAAACCTTTTCAAGCCCTGCCTAAAATAACCTAGTTTTGTGGTAGTGTTTTGAGTTAAATTTCTGAGTTACGTCTCTTTGGAAGGTTTTTGACACTTTTTCTTTCTTTCTTTCTTTTTTTTTTTTTTTTAATCCTGTATTTCTTGTCAGTTCTGAGATGTTTAGGTTTTTTGGGTGGTTTTTTTTTTCTTTATAGCCTTGCAAGATTGATGGGCTTGTTGCCATTTGATAGATGCATACAACTGCCAGTGCTACTTGCTTATTCAGGGCTGAAGAGACCTTTAATAATGATAAATGGTTAATAATATCAGCTTTTAATGTCTACTATCTGGAATTAAAAATCTCATGAAAGCTTTTACGTGCTTTCAAATGGTGGTGTTTTAGTGCCTTTGTACTTTTCCGTGCCAGAAATCCATCAACTACCCCCTTCATGCCTGGTAAATACAGAACCGCAGTTGTCTGACTTCAAAGTCATTAGTCAGAATGAAACCACAAAGATTGCTAGAGCTCTCCTAAGCATTTGTTTAAAGACTTAATTTATATTACTTGGTGATTCTAATCTTTGTTTCCATTATAGTAACATGTGGATAATATGATATCTGGGTATGGATATAAACCAAAATTTATGTAAATGTAATAGGTAGATCTACCTCTTTATCTGATGCAGAAATATTTCTGTGGGTATTATGTGTACAAAGTAATACTCATGAATAATTTGCAAACCCAATTGAAGCATGGTACTAGAATGCACATCTTTGGTCACCCTCTCTGCAGTCTGTTCACAAACTTGTTTGATGTGGAATAATGCTGGATAGCCTCAGTCTCTTTTACCTGAGCTGCTATATTTGAGTCAAAGTCCCCAGGAAAAGCTCTTCGGTAGCTCTGTCAGTGTGGAAAAGCTGGAGGGGGGATCATTCTGACCAGGGGCATGAGATCAGTTGGGTCTGGATCTATTGGAGGGCTGAGCTGCAGCCTGCAGTGGCCCTGCTGGATTAGCAGATAAAACAGGATCCCTCTTTCCCAGAATGAGAACTCATGACATGAAGCTTCAAGGAGTCATTTGTCACCCACCCTAAAATAAACCACTGCTGTATGGAAAGTTTAGTGTGAAATCATCTTCTGAAGTCTCTGAAATGGGTGTAAATGTACCCTGATACTAAATTAGACCAGGTATTTAGTTGAAGTAAAAGAGAAAATTACCACAGTTAACTTCAAACACTATATATTTTTTTCATATTCAAACACATTGCTTGTGGTAGTATGGATTAAGGTACTCCAAGGAGTTCACGGACATTTCTTTAGGATGACCTTCATAATTTCCCTGGAAGTCTACTAACTGCAGTGGAGACATCCCCAATGAGTGCCAATTAAATATTTATACCACACTGTAATATTGCACAGATGCAGTGGTCACTGTTAACATTGCAGAATTTGTTTAGAGATGCTGCATTCTCACCACAGTTACTTGCTAATTCAGGCATATGCACAAACAAATGGTGTTTCAAATAACTCTAACTGCTGGAGAAAATACTAAATTTTTAATTGTGAGCACTGTATATACATGTGATGTATTGCTATTTGTAAATAATAAGGCCCATGATCCCCAGCTGAGGATAGTAAACCACTGTACAAACCTGTACAGGCATCTGGCCAGGTATCATTGCAATAGAAGACCTTTAAAGATTGTTGGATTAATGATGTTATCTGCTAATTGAAGGTAATCTGAGGGCATTCATTCATTCACAGACTGTCTCAGGGAGTAGAATGTGAATTTAGGTGACACTGCTGTTTCTCCAGTCATGTCAAAACAGAAATAATGCGAAGTGGAGGAAGTTACCTTAAAGCTTATAAATGATGTGTCCTTACATAGGTTCTCCTCACTTTGGATTCAGAGTTAAATGCAGTTTACAGTCCAGTGCTTGCAGTGAAAATGATGTTTCTTTTAAGTTGCAGTGATTCCTGTGCTTAAAGGGTACAACTTAATAAAACACAACTTCTCTTTGAGATGTCTTTTGTCAAAACTAAACAGTTTGGAAATTTTCGAACAAACATCAGATGAACTTGCTGTAGTTGGCACTAGTGTGTTGGATATAAAGTACACCGGTCATGTAGGATTTGTTTCACTCTACATTTGTTCTGAGATACTGGGTTATTCCGCACATTGAAAATGTTTAGCGGCAAGAAAAATAAGTGATGAATGAACTTGACTAGTGCCAGAAGTTAAACTATGCTAGTAAGCGTGCATTCATTACACTGCTATGTAACCTTTATTCTGGTTTGTTTGGTGGTTCATGTTGGTGGCTGTTGGTGGTTTTCTGCACCACAGAGAATTAGTGAAGCTTACCAAGCATGGGAGCTGCATTGCCATGGGCACTGCACATCAGCCAGTGATGCGCTGCAATGCAGTGGTTTCCTGTTTGGTGCCTGAAAAATCCCAATTCACTTCATAGGTTATGCAATGGGAGTAAAAATTTCCCTCGTTGTGTGAAGGATCATGTTTTTTCATTTCCACTTTGATCTTTTAGTTGAAAAATATGCATAGTATCTGTGTTCTAACTCCCCTCCAAATAGAACAGTTTTAGAATATACCTAGTTCAATATTGCTGGGTAAGCGGCAGTCTTTCACAAATGATGCTTGTGTTATCTTTCCATGAAGAAGCTCCCACTCTGTGCACTCACCTATAGCAGCTCATTTCCTTCTCCTCACCTGTGCCATGGCAGTTCTCCTGTGTGACTGCTCTGGTGATCCTGCTCTGGCAGGGGTTGGACTGGGGGAGCTTTCCAGGTCCCTGCCAACTCCTGACATTCTGTGATTGTGATTTATCACCTGCAGTCCCAGTCTTGCTTCTAAGCCATTAAAGGCAGGTAACTTCAGAGACATGCAGCCTGTAGCAAGAGCAGACAGAGACTTGGGAGGGGTGAGGATTCTTTTTAAATTGAAGATGTTTTGTGCATGACAGATGAAATTAAACTTTTTTTATTTAAAAATAAAAAATTTTTATTATCTTTTGAAAGAGACTCTCAGCCAGCTTCTAGATCCTTGTGCAGCTTTACCACTGCTCTGCTCCCCAAGCAAGAGTTGTTTTTTCACTCTTTCTCACTGATATGAGCCACACGCACTCCCTTTCGCAAGAGTATCTCTCCTTAGGGATAGCCAAAAATATCGATGCGAAAAACTGCTACTCGTGTCGCTGCAGGTACGTCACAGGCCCTGGGAAAGATGCAGTCCTGAGAGCTGTGCAATTGCCAGCCTTAGTCCAGCTGACATGGGGAAGGTGTAGCATAAATTTCCTCTGCTCCTGGTTATGCATTTTTGTTGTTGACCTGTGTCCCTGAGCAGCAGGGGTGAAAGCCGTGCTCTGCTATGAGTGCGAAAGGTGCCCTGGGAGAACCTGGCTCTCCGTAAGTGCCACACACAGTAAATCTGAATGAATTTCACTCCTGTGTGATTAAACGCTTGGTTCTCAGAGAATAATACAAATTATGCACAGTTGCATTAAAAAACCTCCTCCTGACAGCGCTGTTTAGAAATATGTCAGCTTCTGAGATCAATGTTTGAAGTCTTTGGTTGGGAAACCTGCTTTTTCTGAGTTCCTGTCTTGCTAGAAGACAATATTAAAAGCTGCTGGCATCTTAACCTCCTCCTAATTTGCTTCTAGTCAGTCAAATGATGAGCTTAGCGAAATTCTTTTTCCTAGTATCTGTCAGCATAAGTTAACATCTACCTTTTTATCCTACGGACCCAACACAACACAAATGCATTCTGACTAGGTGTATGTATGTTAATGATACGGCTTCTTAAATAATCTGTTATCTAAACAGTAGCAGTTAAATGCTTGTAGTTGCATAAAATTTAGTCAAAAACCATGAGCAGTAAGCTCCTGGAATCCTTGTTTCAATAAAAGGAGTAGTTTGTGGAGAAATTGCTGTAGAAAAGTGACGCTTTCCAATATTCCTTGGATGTATTCTGGATTGCCTCTGCTGAAGACGGTCACAAAATGAGTTTATGAAGCTCAAAGTTAGTCGTGTCCTTTCTTGTACAACCATCAAGAATGGGGCAGAAATGCTTCTCGCAGTCTGATCACCCTAAAGAGTTGTTCCTGGGGTGGGCAGGATTATAGGGATATCAGGAAGGGCCATCAGTTTACTGCTGGTGCTGTGACTGAAGTCAAGCACTCGGGATGCCTTTCAGCTCAGAAGTTGCGGGGTTTGAATTTGGGAGGTTTCTCAGATTGTTCATGCCTGGAAATTGCTGACTGGTGGCGTGGAAACCCAAAGCGAGAGTAACTTTTATTTGTCAGAGGTTTGAGATGAGTTTGTCCTCTCTTTGCATTTCTGGGTGTTTTAGGGGGTAGGGAGAGGCAGATGCGCAGCAGAATCATTAATTTGTGGTGCATAAAGCATTCACATGGTGAAAGGAGGCAAATGAACGCCTGAGGGAGTGTGTGGGATGCACCTGAATTAGCCTGGGTGCCTGACATGACCGATAAACCTGACCCCAGCTTGGCATAGGGATGTTAAACACCCATTGTCACCAAGACAGCGGGTAGTCACGCTGCGATTTGCTGCAGTAAATCAGCCGGTAAATGAGAAGCGAGCAGGTGAGCAGGATTTACACAGCGCCCGTATGTCATCCTTTTACACGAATAGACACTTAAGATGTTTGGTGCGGTTATGTCTTGCTCCCCTGGGAGGCTGGAGTCATTTTTTGTGGGGGTAGTTTAGTTCAGCTCTGAGGAGGTTTGTCTGAGCTCCTTATTTTATGGCACAGCGAAAGCTGCTGATCTACGTTGGCCTGTCTTTGCTCGCGAGTGCTTGCTGTTGAGCTGCGTGATGCCTCTGTTTCCCCAGCAACTCTGTTAATTCATTTAAATCTCTCTTAAAAAGTAACTTTTGCTGTCTACCTTAGGAGGGGGAACTGTAAGAGAATTACAAAATCAATATGCAAAACAAACCCAAACCAGATTTAGAGAGACTTCTAACAAAACAATGCATGTTTGTGTTTCTTATCTAAGAAAGATTTACTTCTTGCATTGCTCACTTTGTTCTTCCTACATCTATTTCTTTATCCATCATGTCAAATATAGGGAAAAATGCCAAAGCTACAAAGTGTGAGACTATACAACTATTCTGGTGTATTATTTTCCAAGTTATTTATTATTTCCATGTTATTTTCCTGAATGATCTTTCGAGGTCCCTTTCAACTCCTAATACTTTGTGATTCTGTGGCTCTGTGATGTGATCTATGTTATTTTCTTCATCTATTTCTTGCAAGTTTGTGTAGTATGTAAATTGTATGGTACATTTATATGGATATTTAGGGCGTACAGGGAATACTTTGAAGAGGTGAATTCTGTATGGCTGATCACAGTGCTGGATGGAGATGCAATCCCAAAGTCCAGCCAGGATGATTTACCTAGTTACATCCGTTAAGTCAGAAGTAGGGGTGACTGAATCTATTTCGTTCGTGATTAACTAGAAGATAAAAAATACAATTCAGGGAAACCATGATATTTGGTGGATGCACAGTGAAGTGCTCTGCCTTTGGCTCTGGTTTAGAAAACATTGGCATTGAGATGAGAGGAGTTTCCCCCACAGTGCTGAACTCCCACAGTCTGCCCAGTTTGATTCCTTAGCACTCTAAACAAAACCCCCAGGACGCTGGCAGAGTCTTGAAATTTCTTTGGAACTCAGGAAAACATTCAAAATAATGGGAAATAACGGGCATTAGCCTTTAATCAATTGGCACAGACCCTTAAAAATAAGATCCTTTCCCTTTCCAGTCTGTGTGACAAAGCCTCTTGGGTTGCAAGAGCTCTTCCAGTCCAGACCTTCCCGGTGGCTCAACCAGAACCAGGCTGTGAAGGGTGTGCAAGATGCCCTCTTGTGCTAAGCAGATCCTAGGCCTTGTGTTGTCCGTCAGACACTGAAGAGGGGTGGCCAGGGCACAGCCCTCTGCCTCAGACCCTGCCCCAGGGCAAGTGGCATTTGGAAACTTTCCTTGCATCAGTCACCACTGCTCTGTGTTTTACAGACCCTTCTGAAGAAAGCAGTGCAGGATGAGCTGAACTGGTCTCCCTGACAGGGAAAGCTGGGCTGTGTTGCCTCTGCATCCCCTGAATGCTTCTAGGAGATGAAAATTAAACTTGCAGTAGTGTATCAGTCCTGAGGAAGCTGTGCACAAGCCCATTGCCTGTAGTCTGCACGGGGGCCAATTTCACCCTGCACTTCTGCATAGCCCAAGGCTGTCGACTCCATGCTTTCCCTCTGCCATGAGGATTCAAAGGGAAAAATAAGATAAAGAAAACAGCTTTGATTTTTATATTTTTGCTACTACCACTGAACAGCATATAATTAGCCTTTCTTTTACATATTAAAGCTAGTCTGATGATGCAATATCCATTATAACTCTAAAAGCTTAATCTTAAACAGAGCAAAAAAACCCCAGAGGAGGATCATATGCCTGGAAATTAGCATAGGGTTTTTTCCTCTTTAGAGGAATGCCTGAGTGCATGGATGCTGAGAGGATGTGACTCACGCAGAATGAGAACGAGTTGTTCATCAGTCTCTTGATGTAGTGCCTGGGATATCAAATCAAGTCCAAGCCCTCATTTGAAACTCCCTTAGAGGACCAGTTTTTAGTGGGATGTGAACTACTTTTAATGATGGAAGGATACCTCTTTTGGTGTTATATTTACAGGAAAAAATGAAAAAGCAATTTTATAGAAGCAATAACATACTCCAGGGCATGTAGTCATAATCAAGGAGACATATTTCCTGATTGCTCAAGTCACAGCCAAAGCAGTATAGGTATATAGGGTATATAGGCTACATGTCACATCTCGCACAGGGCTCAGTCCTGTTTATGCTACTATTGGTATTTTACTCAGACAGCTTCTATCTCAGGACAGGAGTATTTTGCCATGTTTATCCTAAGGAAAGACAAGATCTGTCTTGAATTTCCTCTGTTCAGTGCATGTGAAGAATGGACAACTGACTGGCCCTCAATTCTATTCCCCTTTCACCAGACCCAAATTTTTAACGCGTGGGCTGTGACGCACATTTTGCCTCTGCATATGCTCATTACCTCCCTCATTAATACAATGTGGATGTCTTGAAACCACCCCACTGGGGAATGGGGTCATGTGTTTATGACTTACTCCTGTGCTGCTCCTCTACTTAGTAGCTTTAACTATGTAAATTTTGGGGGTTAGCTTCTTTTCAGTGCCAAGGTGCAAGATTTTAGGAGATGCCGCCTCCCATCCTGTACAGCATTAGAGTGCAGGCAGAGCAATCTTTCCACCTACCGGTTGTAATCAACACAGAAGGTTTGTCAGATGACTCGGGGGTAATTTTTGCTCTTTCTTAGAAATCAGATTGGTTTTTTTTCTCCTCTTGTTAAGCAGCTGAATAATGGCTTATACAAAACCAACATTTAGAATCCCCCTTTTTTCATTGGTCATGACAAGCATCAATTTGAATTGCAGAGCACTGCTTTTGAAAGGAAAAAATAAAACACTTGGCCTTTGCCTTGTACTTTTTTCTTTATTCAGCAATCATCAGCAAACAACTACCTGGTTATTTAAATAACCTTTCATTCTAATAACTTGGGTATTTATCTACCACAATCTCTTTATTTAACATTAACAGAAGCATTTTGCTTTGCAAAATCTCAGTCGCTCTATCTACCCATTTCTGCTGTTCTATCTGGGAACCCTCATGCCAGTTGATTTTCCGTCTTTGTTTTATGGTATAAGAGAGTTTAATATTCTGTCCTATGCTTTCTGTGCTCTGGATGTCCTCGCAGAGTTGTTACAGAGTAACTAGGGCAGGCTACATTTATAATTTGCTTCTCAGTAATTTTCCTGTGAGGACAGGCCCTAACACAATTATTTTTGAGCTAAAGGTCTTGGAAACTTCATTTGACTCTCCAACACGCAAAGACCTGATCTCAGGGTTGCCTGTGTGCACATCGTTGTTCCTATTCTCTACGGGTTTTTGAAGCCACACATCCCTAGCTGCACTTGAACTGCTTTCAATGTGTATTATGCAGCATGGTTAATATCTGGGATGTATTTTTCTTCTTCCTCGCTCCTTGGGAAGTGAAGTGTGAGCTGCAATGTGCCCAGCTGTTTTTGTTTGAAAGGTTTATGCTATATGCATAAAAGCTCAGCATCCCACACACAAGACCCTAATCCTCCTTACCGCTTCTTTTTCTCCCCACAATGAAACCCTGAAACATGGGTTTCATGGGACCATGTGCTGGTGTGCACTGCAGGATCAATGAAGCTCAGTTGTGTCAGGAGAGAGCAGTGCTGTGCATGGTACTGCCTGCTGGGTGGGCTCTCCAAAGCATCATGGCCATGCTAGAGAAGTGCTGTTGTTCATCCTGATTATCTGGAGAAACAAGTTATAGTACTGTGCTGTTACAGGTATTTAACTTCTAGTCTAATTAGTTTGGTGGGCACTGGGTGCCATGGCTTTGCATCCTAATGTAGGTGGTCGATTGGGAGTCAGGCTATCCAAGGACTTTGAACCTTTCTGGGGATATTGGTGTAGAAAATGTAAAACTAACCTGATTTAGTTACAATAGAAGCTAAAGGAATTGTTGCAGCTTTCTGTCCTGGGTGGGATTTCTCTTATCAGATCTTTATGTCCAGGATCCTTGCACCTACCTGACTGAGTAGGTACTAAAGTCCTCAACTGCACCATTGAGGGGGACAAGGAGCAACTCTGTGTGTGCAGACACTTACAGCCTTGGGTTTCTTCACCCTTACAAGCACTGTGAAACTTTTCTTTAGACTGTAGGACCGCTGAATCCTATTTCATCTTGTCCACAGAGGAAAACTTCTAACAAATTTCATTACTTTCTCACTGAGGGTTGAACAGACCTCATGTTAATTGCGACTGTGCTTCAAATTTTCCATTAGTATATGCTGTATCATTCTTTCATGTCAGTAATTCTTTGTTCAGCCTGCCTCACTGCAGGAATATATTAAGAATCTTTATAGCCCGGATTTAGACATGCTTAGGCATGATGATTTTTCATTTATTGTTGTAGGATGAACATTGCAGAGCAAGCAGGAGGCTAACCATTTAACACCAAGTGTCTTATTAATCAGCTTTTGTTTATTTAATTTAATAAGCAGCTTTTGATAGCTGTGAGAGCCTGGTTGTATATTTAATTTAAGCAGCACTTGCTGCTTAGGTCTTTGGAACATATGACTTCAGCCTTCCTGATACTTTGTTACCTTATGGTGGCCTTTGGATCTCAGAAAATTTGCTGCTTATTTTCTTCTTTTTCTTTAAAAAATGCTTTCAGTCTCTTCTCATTAAGATGCCAGGGAGTCCACTTTCTTGAGTTGGAAGTTTTGCACTGGTTTCTCCTTGATTTTGTGAGTAAACACACAAAAGCCAAGGAACTGCTTGCCTTTTGGTGTCAAAACCCAGTGAAGCAAGTGCTAAAAACTCATGTCTTTGAATTCTGTTTTGTCCTTTGGGAAGTTATGGAGACTTCCAACCATCATCTCTTCTTCCTGACAAAAATGAGCATTATCACATTTCTGCCTTGAATAAGTCCCAAACTATTTCAAATACAGTACTGTATGAGGTGAGAACAAGAAGCCACCTCTGAAACCACTCTTGCATCCCTGTAGTTATATCAGTTCATGAATTTTCTCCTGTGTTTGTTCTTAGAGCCATTTGAATGCTTCCTTCCCCTCCTCAAGGATTTAAGGTCCAGGAGATAGTTGTTGCTCTTTTCCCACTCCTCAAAATTTCCTGGGACAGGAATTGGAGACCTCTTCAGGGTAACAGGGCTCTGGGAAGCCTTTCTCTGGTTTCATTTGCATTTCATGTAATCGTTACTTATTTAAATAAGGAATTAATCTGGTTTTATTTTTCCGGACTAGAAGAATGCCATGTGGTTTCGTATCTTCCATTAGTTCAGTCATGTCACATTAACTGGATGGGTTGGCATTTACAGCCTGTAGTTCCAAGTGGCCATAGGCATTTTTTTCATGGATCCAGTCACTGAAGCTGGGCCTTGCTTGTGAAAACTCAAGGATTCCCCTTAATATCCAGTGCAATGTGATTTAATAAGATCTTGATGAATTGAGGACAAAATATTACCGAAATAAATTAACTTAAATGTGAGCTCCATGATATTCTTTTTCAAGGAAAAGAGGACAGAAAAAAACTTTCTGTTACCTGTCATAGTCATATTTGTGCATTTTTGCAGTGCTAGATTGACATGGGGACAGTGTATTTAATTGACTGTATATACGTGTAATTCTACTCTCAGTGCTGTGGGCTACAATACTGTGTTTTGAAAGACTATTCAGGATTAAGTCTAACTTCACGACTCCCTGCATAAATTATTTAAACATTGCAGGGGAGAGCGGGGAAGGGAGTTTCAGAAAAATGGATAATTGTAATTGTGTTGGTTAACTATCTATTGACAATATTAATGTTTAACTATTTGCTAAAGCCTTTAAAAAAAAAAAGGTACTGTCTGCTCCAATTGGCAGATCCTGGTGAAATAGAGAAATAGAGATTGATGCACAACTGTAGCGTGCTATGTGTCCTTGGCTGTAGCTTCCTTGGCAGCCCCTCATTCTGGTACTTAAAAAGGAAGATAAGTAAGTTATTCAGTGCTGAAAAGCTAAAAAAACTCACCCCAAAACAACAGTGAAAATCTCAAAAGTTGTTATACAATTTCTTATATTGACTAAAAAAATCCTAACACCCCAAATTCCACGCTTGGTAGAAAGCCAAGGGCATGGTCCAGGTTTGAGTGTTCAAATGCATGGGGATGCAATTAATTAACACAACAATCTTTGAAACCCAATTTAAAAAGAGAAGGTTTTGAAACACATAACTCAGTTTCTCTTCCAGTTTGTCCCTATGCTTTCATTGAGTTTTAGAGGTTGTTGAGTGGTTAAGTTGCAGTCATTAGGATCCTGATTCTGCTAAGTACTTATTAAGCACTAAATTGCTTGCTTGTGCTAGTTCTTAGTAATTCATTGTCCTGAAATAAAAAGAGAATGAGCGAAGATTGACATCTGAATTGTTATTTTTCCTTTTGTGTTATCTGGTGGAACAGTAAAATCAGCATTTTACAACACTTTCCTCTATGTGCCCTATAATTGGAATGTAAGACATCTCTAGTAGTGATGGAAATGGCTCATCTCAATGGGAATACTTAAGTGTCTGTTCCCATAATTTTGTAATCCTTCCAGGAACAGGCATTCATATAGGATTCTTAGTAGCCAGCTGCCTCTGTTTCCAGATTTCCAAAGGAAAAGACCAATGTAATGTTCCTTTATCCAATTACAGTGGGACTGTGACACATGTTTCTAAATAGGATATGAAACAAAGACCTCAAATGCTACTGTGGGAGACTTAGCTCTGCAGTATAGGTGAAAAGGGCTGCTGTGTGGAAACAGGCATGGAGAGTTATTTTCATATGTTCATCAGCCACAAGAATGGGCCATCTCTCACCCTTTATGGTCATAGGGCCTATGTGGACACGTAAAAATTATTTCTGCTGCAAATAATGTCAGAAGGTCCGCAGGTTAATTATCTGTGAGCATTGCAGTTCCTTGGGGAGGCATAAGCACAAACCCAAAAGCTGCTATGTGCAGCAGACACAGCATGTTCAGCAGTAATGTTTTCAGCACAGATAATGCTGAAGCAGGAAGCCAGCCCACTGCCAAGCCTTGGCTACTTTGGCTTTCCCCAAAGACAAGTGGCCATCTGCAAATTAACCTGAGGTGACTGTGCTCTAATGGAATAGCTGATACGTGGAAGCATCAACAAGTGCTCTTTGGCAGAAGAAATCCATGATAAAAGATGTCAAAAACACTCCCTGGGGAGCGAGGAGAAATCAAAAGCTCAGGCTGGAGAAGTCAGCTTTGTACACCAAGCTCTCTGCATGGG
The DNA here is from genome assembly GCF_000695765.1 of Mesitornis unicolor. Lineage (NCBI taxonomy): Eukaryota > Metazoa > Chordata > Aves > Mesitornithiformes > Mesitornithidae > Mesitornis > Mesitornis unicolor. The sequence continues at coordinate 106,779 of NW_010205318.1, read as the reverse complement.
ATAACAGGCAAGAACAGATCTTGAAAAGAACTGGGGTCTGTTATCCTTTAGTGACCCGAAGTGATGTTGGCGTGAAGGAGCAGTGCAGGCAAGGGAAAGATACTCCTTTTAAGTGAGAAATGAGTCATTTGAGGTATGAGTTGCTATTATTTTATTATTTAATTGCTTTTTTCCTCTGTCTCTATTCACTAGATATCAGCTCCGAGAAATGTGCTGTTTGGGCTTCTGGGAATTCATCGGCAGGTTTTCAAGTTTGTTTGTCTATCGTTTTTATAGACTTGTCAGCAGAAGATCATGGGAGAATGCAAATCGGGAAATCTTTAATTGCGTGTAACTTATCAGTTCATTTCCGTGTGTGTTTTACAATAATCTTATTTCCAGAACACTAAATGCATGCATGCGTTTTATTTTCATTGTGATTATTCATTGAAAAGCTACATTATAAATAGAAAAGTGTTTTCCTAAATACCATCTTGCTAGCATTGTAGTATCACATCTCTGGCACTCTCAGCTACTCCAACAAGAGTATTTACTATTGCCAGTTCCAAAATATAAGTTGTAGGCTGCTGTTCGCTGCCTATTTCATGCATGGGGCTTCTTTTACTCCTGTTGGAGCTTCCTCTGTCCTCTGCACCTTTAGAGCCTATCCCTGCTGTAGCTGAAATCTGCCATGCAGAACTACCATGTGAATCAAATCGCCTTCTCTCCTTTGATGGTACCTCCAAAGTCACTTGCCAGTAGGACACCAAGTGCTGCTGCGGGCTCAGTCCCTCCCTCTTTGCTTTTCTTCTTGTCCACCCTTTGCCTCTTATCTCTTCCCTTCTTCTAGACATCTTGCTGCTGTTTCTCTTTACCTTATCACCTTGTCCCTTTCCCGTGTTCCCATCCCTCACTGTCCTCTGTAAGGCAAACCCTTATGTTGTGTTTCCCCTCCACCGGCTCTCCCTCTCCTCCGATGGTCGCTCTACCAGTGATAACCATCTTCCTTTCCTCCTCCTCCTCCTCTCCTCCTTTTCCTGGCATTTTAGTTTCTTTCCAGGGCGGTTGTGACAAACAGGTTTACACCACATCACCCAAACCAGATGAAATAGTGTGCAGCTGTTTCTGTTCGTAGCAGCATACTTCAGTTTACATCAGAACTACTCTTACACTCTACCATGGTGGAAGCAGAACTGAAAAGAAGGGCTTTTTAATGCTGAAGAAGCCACCCAATGTCTTTTGCAGGCTGGTCCCTGGTAGCCTTTGGGTAAGCAGATGTGGGAGCATGTGGACAGGCTCTGGGGATGATGCTTCAGTGCACAGCCCCTCTGTTATCTGCTGCTTCTTCCACCAGTTAGTTTTGGGTTGAATGAGGCACTTCCCTTTCGACTCAGCCATCTGCCTTGATTGCACCACACACTTTCTCTTCTATCTCTAGATGGAGCTTGCACCATCTGGACCTTCCCCCTCTTAGTGGACAGAAATTGTAAATATCGTGATGGGCTTCGGTTGGTTTCCTTGCAAATTCCTTCTTTTAGCACCAGTGTGGAATTGGCAGAGCAGCAGCCTCCGAGTCACCTCTCTCAGCATCTCTCCTGCCCCATCTTCTCTATCTCAATGTCCATGCTTGAGCTGGGACGACTTCCTCAGTGTCTGTGCAAACATCACAACGTTTTATAAAAACAGTAGTGAATAATACTGTTGGTGTCTCCTCACTGTGGTTTGATTTCCTTTATTTTAAGCATAGCTCATTAAGGCTGTATTTCATTTTTTACAGATCTCTTATTATCTATTAGTTTTTAGCTTAGGTACCATCCTACTGCTGATTTTCTTTAACCTCAGTGGCCCACTGCAGCTCTAGTAGTGTCTTCCTGAGTTTCTGTGTGCTGCTGAGGGCTCATCTCTGACAGCAGCCAAGCCTTTAGCACTCGGCGATCATATAAATCAGTCTGATTTACCTGATTTTTATTGCTGTCGATGGAACACAATGTCTTCATTTGTAATGATAAAATATACATTTGTACCCCCATCCTCAACTTTGCCTTGTCTAGCTTTAGCCAACGATGGTTGTTTCTGGCATCACTCAGTTTGATGTAGAGGGCAACTGTTGTTTTGTCTATAACTCTGGTTGTGAGAAGAATATAGAAGACACCGATAGGATGTTTGCTCATTTGCAGAGGGATGGATTACCCTAGCTTGGCATCCGCTTACAGAGACCAATGAATGGGCCTGGTGCCTCCTTCAGCACTAAGTATTTACTGCTTCACTGAGCTGGTCCACGAATCTAACTGCATTGAGGGTTTTAAAATAAGTATCATTGCCTTCAGCTTAATTAATTAAATTTTCTAATTGTGCTTTGTCTTTACTGCTGTATGAGGTAATAACTGGTGCTTTTATTTGAGTAATTCAAGAGAAAGTAATTCTTATTACTGGGTTGTGGGTTTTGTTTGTTTATTTAAGGCTTCCCTCAATGTGATACCCACAACGTTAACCTGCTTCAGGTAAATGCTGGGTTTCGTACCGCTGCTGGGAACCCATATACCCCGTGGTCCCTTTAGGATTAGTTTGCAGGATGATGATCGTGGGTCATTCAAGCCTGATCCCAGTTTGTAAATGACTTCATTGTTCCTCTGAAATGGATATTGGAGAAGAGAAATAGGCCCATTGGGTGTGTTGTGATCATAGTGTGTACACCACAATCCAATCCTCCTGTAGTCTGTTTAATAGAGGAAAACAGCAGAAAGATCCATTTGAATGGTTTTAAGATCATCATCTCTCTAAGTATTGTCCTTATTTTCCAGAGATGTTTCAGAAATGGTAATTGCTGCTTTGGGAACAGGCTGTTGAGAGTTTGTGGTTATCTGGCAGCAATTGGAGTCGAGGGGCTTAAGGGCTTTTCCACATGGGGAAATTTACTGGTGTAATTACACCAGGGTAATTATACAGCTCTAATTGTACCAGAATAAATACCCCATGTTTTCAAGGATGAGGGTTACTTCGTTTTGTTCATTATGCTTGCACCCCGCCATGCTTTGGGTGAAAAGGAGCAAACTTTGGCAGGTACAGTCACCCTTACCAGAGCACTGCAGTTCAGGCTGTGCCAGGTCCCAGCAAGCCATCCCCAAAGGGACATCCTGTCATCTGCCATACCCACAGCCGTGAGGATTTATGTCCCAGCACCATGGTAGAATTAGGAAGGTTGTCCATGGGCTATGCTTCAGCCAGCTATGCAGTAGCAGTTATCCCACTATTCTGCAGAAGAATAGACAGGAGCTACCTAGCAGAGACACGTCTCTTTTGGTACCACAGATTGTGGAAATGGATGGAGTGAGGTGATATTACAGTGTATTATTGAACATTAATGGGAGTCTGCCGACAAGTACAAAAGCAGCACACTCAGTGTTGCCTTCAGGGCTGGGAGGAGAAAACTCCTGGAATCAGAGCTTTGCTTTGAGGCTGGGTAAGTTAAAAGCAGAGGAGGCAATGCAGGTGAGGGAGAATTAATTTGTTGGAGTTTCTGTGCAAGGTGTAGTTAAAAGCATTGGGAGTCTTTGTGTAACCGCTATTAGTTGAGGAGACAAAACTCTAATTTTGGAATGATGTGTGTTCAGGACAAAGAAACGTTGCTTCTTTCTGCAAGTCAGCACCACCAGCCAGCAGGAACCTGCCTACAAATGTTTCTCTTTGGATTTGCAATTATTATTTTTGATTACATAAAAAAGAGGGGCCTCATTTTGTTTTAAGTACACATTCTGCAATATTTCTGATAGTGTGGGAAAGAGCATACTATGCACTTAAAAATTACTGCTCATTAATTAGCTGCTTTGATCCTAAGAGTGCAAACATCCCACCTGCGCTACAAGGTGGCTTGCAGCATCTTCTTTAGAAAAAAGGCTTTTGCTGGAAAAGCCTATCCTCTCTGCTGTGTTATGCAAACAAAATATCTTCTTTTTCTTTCAGTAGGAGCAAAGTCTGAGTTCTCTTTCTTTTTCTAGCTTGCTAAAAACGTGTGATAACAAGTTGACTTCAGTGGGAGTTTTGCATGGGTAAAAGCTGAAGGATCAATCCCCATATTGTATGTGATTTTGCCCTAGTAATTATTCTTCAGTTGAACAGCTTCTCCATGGCAACTGCTTCAAATAAGTCTTGTATATTCACCTATTTTTTAAAAAAGGAATTATTAGTATGTATGTTTAATTTTATTTTTCACCCTAAACTGAGGATCAGGAAAAGAATCAGACACAATCAGAAGCATACAGGTTTTGACCACAGATGTTCCTTCTTCCACTTGCATCCCCACCATTTCCAAATGTGGGTTCATTGCTGTATGCTGGACATGGTGCTTTGTGTTCAGTTCCTTATGCTATACCACATTTTAAAGGCAAATAGGGTAAAATGGGGCTCTCTCCTTTCTGCGGAACATATGAATATATATTGATATGGCAGATAAGTTTACCTGTCCTGGTGATGTGAATTTTGAAGCACTGTTGACTGACAGTTTTGGTGGCAGGTTTTCACATGTGGCATTTTAAAACTGATATATGAGGCCATGTTACATTTGGTTCACCTGAAAACCCATGTAATGTGGCATACAAAAGATGTTCTCTAATTGCTTTCAACAGCGCTACGTATGAGAGCTGTTTTGTCATTTTTAAGGTTGCCTCTGAAAATTTTCGCAGGCTTTGTCAAATTTAAAAAATCACTGCTCTTTCTTGTGAAGATCATCAAATGATGAAGATTTTTACCTGTTTTTTAGCAAATCCAGGTTGACTGACCCTGAGTTTTGCCTTCTGCAGCTTATCACCTCTCTGGTTATATGCTGCTCTCATCCTCCCTGCAACACACATTGCTTTTAGAGATCCAGTCTCTATTATGACCCAATAAAAAGTTTTATCTGCAGAACTAAGATGGCAACAAACCGTGGCAGAAGGTGGGAAGAGTTTGCTGGAGGATGAGAACATCATAAAGCAGCTTTCTCATTTAACCTGATTTACCGCTGTACCCCGAGCCACAACACTCATGCACATCAGCAGGTGCTGCTTGGTTATGTTCTTTGCTTTGCAACTCTCAGTGTCAAAAAGAGGGCTCATCAGGCAGCAAGCACAAGTTTGCTGATACCCTATAAGCCATTGCTTTGTGCTGTTTCCTGACAAAGAGCAGTTAATAAAGCTAAACTAGTATTTTTCAGTCAAAATGTTGACAGCCGTTTTGCAAATGCCGTCTTAGCTCTGACACCTTGGGAAACAGCTTCATCATTAACCTTGCAGTGGAGACTTGAGCTGTCTGCCAGCTCTGTCACCAACACAACCCAAACTCGCTGGATGGAGCAGCAGTACCTCAGGTGGGCTGGACAACAAGCACTGAAGAGCAGCTGTCATGTTTGATACAGGGCCATCAGATGGAGGAAGCTCTAACTGAATCCTAAACAGGATGCATCTTTTTAAGCTTTCATTCTATATATTTGGCTTGAACAGTTTCAACACCAATTTGACTGTCTTTTGTTGACATTAAAAAATTAAGCTAGCAATTAAAAGAAGAAATAACAGTGAAAAATCTAGGGTTTTTTTAATGTCTTGGCTGTAATAGTGATTAAATGGTATACTGTCAATCAGGTTGGGATAATAATCTAAGCCTAAAAAGCTGCGAGATGAATATTTTTGTTACCCTCAGTTCTGCACTACCTGTTCTGTCACTTGGTCGAACACCAGGGTAATTAATTCCAAAGAGCTGTCTTTGGAAAAATACCAAATAGCCCTGGTTTC
>NW_010205318.1:98865-101027 GCF_000695765.1 Mesitornis unicolor | reverse complement strand
GAAAATGTTAGATGTCACTTTAGAAAGAGAATAAAAAATAAACAAGAGTTTATTTTTAATCACAGAAATTCGGACCATTCTGTTTAAATGAGAAGTATCTGAAGTCTCCAGCTAATCTCAGATAAGCAAATTGATATATATACTTAATGCATAAAAATGGGTGAGATTTTATACCATTCTTTACTGGTTGTATTGGTATTTGGGCACCAAACCAAAACTTACAGAGGGTTCTCCACAATGTTAACATTATGACTAAACTTTTAATAATAAGAATAGTTAAAACACCAACCAAAACAACAAAAAAACCCCTACAGACCTAACCTCTACAATTTTATGGGTTTACGAGCTCCATGGACCAAAGTGAAATGTTCACTGGTGTCTTGTGGACCACCAGAGGAAGCTGGGCAGCAGGTGGGATCATCAAATGGCTGTGGTTCATCAAATGCCTTTGCTGAGAGTGCAGAATTTCCATGGGCAATGCATTTCAGTCAGGAAATTTCAGTCTCTTTGTGGCAAAGAGAAATACTTTTTTGCAGCAGCAATAACATGATTGATGCCACTGTTTTTTATTACAGTGAGGCATTAGAACACCCATTTATCCCATTTGCCCGTCCTATGCAGATTTTAGGCAATGTGACACCTTCTCCATGAGTCTCCTGAGCTCACTTCTCTCCCTGAGGCAGAGCTCCTTCAGTGGTTGTATTTTCCTCAGGACACTCATCTCTTTGCCTGTGTAAGTGGGATGGTGAATGAAGTGTTCTTTGGTGGGGAATTCAGCAAGTTTATAGTTTCATTTATTGCCGGGTTTGGATTTTGAACTAAGTGTGAATCAGAGGGACTGAACATTGAATACTGAAGGGAAGAATACATGTTGCATGGTCTGCATTGCTGGCTGAGCTACACGCTGAGCTGGGCAGTGACATGAGGAGCAGGGGAATGGAGTTATGTACAACTGGTGCACAGAATTAATGCTGTAGGATTAGACCTGACAGCAGATTGGATCCTGCTTTCTAAGGACTTGACTTGGCAAATTTAACATTCTTCTCAATCATTTTATGTCATTATTGCTTATGAAAGAGTATCTTTTGAGACCTAGCAGCTTCCCTGATGTAAATCCTTCCTCTAGTCAAAACCTTTCTCACCCAAACTAGATCTTGTGCCCCACTTTATTACAGGCATTATACCTCCTGATTTCAGCTGACTCAAGGATGTGGGTCTCCAAATGATGAAGAAATAATTGGGTGCCAAATCAAGAGCCACGGCATGAGTGAGAAGGGGAACAGGGCATAATTTCCATAGTTGGAGGCCAAAGGAGGAAACATTGTCATCCCTACCTTGCTCTCAGATAATAAGATATTCACTACCTGTTCCATAGGTTTCTGTAGGTTAGTATTCCTTTCTTGCACCTTAAAGCTGTCTGTTCATATCTGAAATATATAGCAACTTGAAAAGTCGCATTATTTATGATAAGATGGCAAGTGCATCTCTGTCAGTTTTTTAGCTAGCAACAGATATTGTAAACAAGGTGGTAAAACTCCTTTTAATACTGTACCACATCATCTTGCTGCCACAGTTAACATCTAGCAAAGCAGGTATTACATCTCTGCTCAGATCAGAGCATCCCAGCTGTTAGTACAAATTAACAACACCAAGGCACCAGCCTAGATGGGAAAAGCTAATTTAGCAGGAGTCCAGCTTACAATTTCGAGTCTTTAAGGAAAATATTGAAAGCAGGGCTTTGCATATGTTAATATCCTCCAAACTTACACATGCCTGTTAAATGTGGTAAACCTTACACGTGCTCCTGTCAAGTTACATTTCTGGTTGTGGAAGGTACATGAATGGATTACAGCTTAACATTTTTCTCAAGGTACGGTTATTTATTTGCATTCACAATGTAACTGCAAGGGCTGCTGTCTGCGTATGTTTTGTTATATTTGTATCCTGTGCCCAAATTTAGAGAGCACATATGTGAAATTGTTATTTATTAAGCAGATAAAACTGCTTCTAATTTTCAAGTGTCTGTTAGAGCGAGGAAGGAGTCATGACATTTATAGTGCATAGTCATGCTTTTGCAATCTAAATGCATATGAAACATCTAGTAAGGAAACTTCATTGCTGGGTTGGAGTTTCAGATCACGGTGAATTTATGCTTGTGGAAG
>NW_010205318.1:93036-98834 GCF_000695765.1 Mesitornis unicolor | reverse complement strand
GAAAGAGCCTTTGCTTACATCTTTGAAGGGATGTGAGATAATGGACTTTTGCACTGAGATATTTGTACTTCCAGAAAAGCTTTTACTGACCAAGAGCCATACCCAGGTGCTCCTGTGGCTTGGGTAAAATTAATTGGGGAAGAGGCTTTCCACATTTAGTGAAGATGAACAAACCAGTGTTTTGATAACTTTAGGGGCTTCCTTCCTTCCTAAAAATGACCATTGGAGCATGCCAAGGAAAGTATACCATGTATGTTAGTACATTGAAATAAATCTATAATTGAAATAAGTATATGGGAAGGCAAGCAGTGTAGTTGTGGATGGGGGCCAAATTACAAGGCTGTGATTACAGATACGGAGGAGAAATCTATGAGGTGAATTCCACATGTATCTGTGTGTGCAAGTTAAACCTTTACAAAATAATAGCAAAAGGAATAGTATATGTGTGAAGATTGAGTTAAAAAATAGTCCTGCAAGCTGCCTCCTTTTTAGTTAATGAAGATGGAGGAATCTTCGTCATATATAGAAAATCAGGACTCTGTAATGTGTTGATTATCCTCCCATTAAATATTATCCTGGACATAGAAATGGACTATAAGTTAGCTTTATAGGGGAAATATTGACTAGACAGGCTGCTAACATAGAGATTGATTTTATTATTTAGGAAGGCAGAATATTAGGATACATGAGTGTTTCTTTTTTTAACCAAGATGCTATGCTGTCAATGGTGAAATATTACTGCAGGAGAGTTTTCTTTTTATACCCAGTGGTAAGAAGTATGGCTTCCTTTCTCGGCACTTCAGCCACAGATGCTATCAGCTAGACCATCTGTGGTGACAGATTTGTGTTATATCACTTAGAAACTAAGCGAAGCTGGTAAAGCCTCCTACTACAGGATATAAGTAGCTCCTGCTAAGGCTGGGATGAATTATGATACTGTCTTTCTTTGGGGGGCAGAGGAGTGGGAGGATTGTGTGGATAGAGGCTCACAATAGCTTTCAATCACGTCTTCGTCGAGTCTTAAAATACTGACGTGGATCTTCTGGGGCAGTGTCCACATGAAGCTCCCTCCTCTGCGTCTCCACAGGCGATAGATCTGGATTCTTCTTCTTGTCAGTCACTAGCAGATCTGATTGATCTGAGGAGGTCAAGGGGAATGCTAAATCTAACCTTGGAGGAAGTCTGTGTAGGTCATATATACCCAGGTCTCATATAGCCTGTGTCTCCTCTAGAGGAATGACTCTGCAGAAAAGACAATGTCTTCTCAATGTTACATGGCCTTAAAAACGGTGGATGATGGCATTTTGCATCATGGTGGGATTCTTCCTGTCCAGTTATCGTATATTCCTTCTCCTAATCTTCAGAATGTTCTTGATTGGTGCTCTGGGATTTCCCAGAGGATGATGAGCTTTGATGAACATTGCTGTTAACAGGTGACCATGAACATCATTTGAGCATGGTTAGGACTGAAACTGTTACACCACACAGGGAAGTCTGGCCTCACCACAGTCATTTTTTTGGCCATAAGTGTGCAAGGAAGGGATGTTAACAGTATGTAGTGTCAAACAGCATTTCTGTGCAGTGAGATGCAGTACAAACAGGCATTGTGGCAAAAACATTGCAGAGAGCTTTATTGAGCCAAGAATGGAAATCCTCAGTCTTCACATCTGTGACTGTCCAGCTGAAGCTATTTGGAGATGTATTAGGCTGCAAAGATATTCTTTTCATGTTTCCATAAACATGGAAGAAATGTGGGTTTAGACTGAGAAACAGTTTTTGCTGCTGAGAAGATTGCAATGTCCTTGTTCTGTGTTCAGAACCAGTGGGGCACACTCAGATACCAAATAAGCACAACAGGATTTAGCAGTGTGAAAGCTCTCCAAGTATCTTTTGCTGAGAATTACAGGTTTGTCAGCCCATAGTGCTGTCAACTCATTCCTCATCTAATTCCTAATTCTAACGAGTGAGAACAGACCTAAAGGAGTTGAGCACCTTTGTGGCAGCTAGCGTTTCATGATCTCAAGTTCCCCACCTACAAAGCAGAAGAGATCACTATTTGGTTATGTAGAGAACTGGCCATGACTTTTTTCAGTAATAGAATCTATAAAACAACCGAAAATAAAACTACGGCATTTTACAAAGCCTAAGTGATAACAAACACCTACTTGTCAGTATAAATTTGCAAAACTGTCCTTCCGTTCTTTTAAAATAAAATCCTACTGATAACTTATATTTGAAATCCAGCAAAGAGACTTTCAAAGAGATGATCTCAGGAAATTGTTTTTTATCTTTGTCTTTGGAAACTTAGGCTTCCTACATCTCACCCACAATAATTTTGCAGAAGGAAATCATAGCAGTGGTTTTCTGGGTATTGTTCCTGCACAAAGTGCAGCCAGCTCAAATTTTCCAGTTGGAAAGATTAATGCTGGGAGAGTCATAAAATTAACTTTGAGAAGCCAAGTATTTCTTGAAGGATAAATTGGTAGTCAGTTAAGTCCCTAGTTGGCAGATATAGCTTACATACAGTAACTTATTGGTATCTCAGGTGTTACTACTCCTTTTCTTAATTTGTCATCTTTATTCTTCCTCCCTTCTTTCATTCCTCTGAGAATTTGGACCCCAGCTTTATAAAGACTTAAAGTAACACACCAAGAATAGCTGTATTGATTACAGTGGTTACCACATGTATGGCATCTGTGGTTACCATATTGCCTCTGAGCAAAATCTCCACTCAAGTTTTCTTCTTCCTCCTCCAAAAAGTCCCAAGACACCACTGCAGGGTAGAGGGCATTAAAAAGAGGTTGCTATGCCTGTCTTTTAGGCATTTGCCAGCTGACTTTTGAGCTCAACCCCTGCAAAGCCTGCCCAGGAATGTGCTGTTGGGAGGGTAGGCAGGCAGCAGGTTTGCTCTTGAGCATGGCCCAACACTACACACAAGGAGAAGGGATCTGTATGTGAAGATACGCAGGTATCTCACTGCTTCTCCATGACACTTTACCAATGCCCTACAATCCCTACCTAGAGCACTCACGTGTTGCTGTTTTGGGTTATCACTGCACTGAGTAGGAAACAACCTTGCCCTTAACCCAACACCCTGAAAACCGCCTCCAAATAACAGTGGAAGAAAGCAGACCTGGGAGCCTCAGGTCCTGTCAGCAACCTCTCTTTTAAGCACCTGCTTCTCACCAAAGTCTGTTGGGACTTGGTGCTGAAATACTTTGGAGGATTTGAATAAAACTGGTATAATAAAAAGATAAGATCAGCCAGTGTGCCATCGAGAAACATTTGAAAGTAATTATTTTCCCTCTTTGATTTCCAGAAAATATTATTTTTTGCTTTTAAAAACGTGAACTGCCTATCATCCATTTTAAAGCAAAATGAAACCAGCAACAAAGACAGCCACATTTAATTATTTTTTTAACATATCAGAAGCATTGCCTACAATGAATATGTATTATTCAAAAAGGAAAAAGAAGAAAATGTGATAGGTTTTACTTCAGAATCAGCGGTGTCTATTTAACTAGGCTTTTTTTCTTTATCGGGCATTTGTCAGGAGGTTTTGTCGTATGTATATGCATAGTAGGATTAAGCTAAGCTGGGAGAGCACAGATGTATTCATTTAACAGGTTTTCTTGTTTAGCAGGAGTTTTTTTGCAGTCTTCAATATAATTAACTTGTTGCTTGCAAGCTCTCTGCCCTGCTGTGCCCCACATGAGTTGAGGGAGTTTTGCGGTGTCTTTGCAATACTTTGCAGCTCTGAAAACACACAACCACGCCACAAAGTCAAGTCAGGCTTCCTGGTCCATGCTTTTTGGGAGTCTTTCTAGGAAGACTTCGAGTTCCTGAGCACTTTCTTGATGCCACCATCCAAAACCCTGCCTTAGCAGAGGTTCCTTGGTGTCTGCTTGGTTCTCTGGGCAGTAGAGGTTTGCAGCAAGGTGAGGTGCAATGTGTGGGGGGTTGTAGGAGGTCTGTCTGAATTTGTCTCCAAAACTGAACACTATTCTGCACTGAACGCTCAACATGCACACAAAGATATTTTCTCCCTAGCAGCTCTTCAACAGTTAGTGTTCAATATCAGAATCCAGCTGTCTCTGAGCCCCCTATCCAGCGTGCTGTTGACCAGACAACATATAGCCCTGGTAGTATATTGCTGTAGGGGATGTTATAAATAATTGGAGAAACAGGGCTCCTGCCAACTGGAAGTCACCTCTGGGTATCATCTAGTCTAAACTTCTGCACATAGAGCAGGCTTCTCGGGAGTTTCTTCCGTTAAGGTCTGAATAACCCACGCTATGAGAGGTCCTAACAAGGTCTGTGGGTGAATTAAAATTAAATGTGGACAGGAGTTACTGCAATAGAAAAGGTTTTGCCAAAAAAGAGGTCATTACCTCATTGTGTGTAAAAGGGGAGACAGAAGAAACCTAAAATCTCCTCTCTGTTATGTCCTTGCCATGTCCTTGAAGCTAGAAAACTCACTCACTGGTTAGTTCGGGTCAGAACCTGGTTCTGCAGCAGAGACGTGATGATTCTTCTGTAAAGAAGAGTATTTTATTAACGTGTTCAAGTTATGTCAACTATCAGCCATTCATGAACTTTTATTGACAGTTAAATAGAACCTGAATGATGTGGGTTTTTGGCTGTCATTCAGGGGTGCTTTTGCTTTCAGGTCTATCTTAACCTGAAAGCATGTAATTTGTTTCATTTGTGGTGCTGCATAGGAAATGAACCTAGGTCTCTGGTGCTCAAAGGCAAATGCAGTAATCATCTGCATGACTTGATTCCTTATTCTGGCAATATGAAAATTGTCAATTATGGATGAATTATGGGCGCTACTGATACCTGTAATTTGGTTCTGCAGTTTTGTAAACATATGCAGCTGCATTTAATTGTATTTTACTAGTTGTGTAATTCATTAAAGGTGCACCTGCACTCACCTAAGATACAGATATTAATGAATTGAAAAGCTGTATTTCATTGTCTCCTATTTATATTGACATTTTTTACAACTGCTTGTTTTTAATCACATATCTGTATATCTGAGATGCTGATATTAAAAGAAAAATAAATGGTGAAATAAACAGATAGCATAGCTAGCTGCTGTATTCTAACTTCCTGAAAGTACTTGCTACATAGTTAATTTAAATAATTGCTTTTCCATGCAAAGCCCAGGACTGGAGGAAAGCTGTAGAATTGATTTTTGCAACAGTTATTGTGGCAAAGATGAATCATTAGATAACTGATTGCAGGGATGTGAGCTGCTGAAGCCCTTGCTCTGTATCTCCATGCTTGAGTGGTGATGGATGTTGTTCAGCTCTGCCCGACTACAGTACCTCTACCTTTCATCTTCCAGTCCAATCTCGTGGAGGAGTTATCGTCAGATTTGGGAACAGACTCTTAAAATAGACATATTTTGCACAAATATGTGTTTAATATGCACAGCCTGTTCTTCCTCTTCTGCTTCTAGATGTTCCTATCATTTGAATTAAAACAAAAAAAATAAGAGTTATAAACAGTCCTTGGTTCAGCGCGTCTTGCAGAGCATACAGGTCGGGCACAGAGAATCAAATTGTACAGGCCATAGCTCAGATTTCTTTTTCCTGTGATTGTGTTATGGCAGAAGCCTATGGCTTTAGCAGGTGTGGGGTAAGCTCTGGCTCCATAGGGAATCTTCCTAATTTTGTTGCACAGGATAGAGATGGAAACAAAGGTGACACAGAGAGCTTCAGTTACTGTCTATGTCCTTGGGAATGTTACTCCATGCCAACTGTCTGTATGGGAGAGCATGGAGAAGAGCG
>NW_010205318.1:51496-93025 GCF_000695765.1 Mesitornis unicolor | reverse complement strand
ATCTGCAAGCTGCTTAGGGGAAACTCAAACCTTTCCATCAGTACAGGAGATGAACTCTGACCTCCTCTTGGTGTTGGTTTCTGCCTGTTCCTGCTCTCTGTATCATCTACCTCTTGTCTCTGATGAAGTGCAAGAGTCAGGTTCCTTCTTCATGTTGCTTTTCCCTTGAACCGGGTTTGTTTTCTTTTTTCCCCTCTACCCTCCCTCAAAGAATTGTCCCCAGTGAACCACACTGTTACGCATACAAAAGAAGCCACACTACTGAAGTTAAATTGCATAATAGCTAAATAGAATAACATTTTTAAGTCTGAGAAAGATGTAGAGTTGCTTACTATAGGTTAAAAATGCTGGACTTGCCATCCTTGAATCAAAGGTATTGTGTTTCTTGAGAAAAAGCCTGTTTTACTTGAAGAACTTGTTTGTTGGTTGAGATTCTTTCCTGGAAACAACATTAACATTTTGTACATTCCATCTGAGTGATGAGTGAAAATGATGAGTGAGTTGATGAGTCAGTTTTTGGTCAGGAAAGTTTTCCCAGCTCTAGCTATTAGAATACACTTTCTGCCTTGCATAAAGTTGGTCCTCTGCCCTGTAATGTAGGTCCTGGGACAAAAATAGAATGAATTCTTTCCATACATCTTGACATTTTCAGGGATGTGCAAGATTTTTGTTGCAGGTTGGGGACGGGGGGGGGGTGTTAATTCAGTATTTCAGAAGTTCCTGTGATCTGAGTGAGTATGATGACGTTATGCTAAGAAATGTTTCTGGACTCATAATTAGATACTGTGATAGATGCTTTTGCAGTTGCAATATTTGTCACAAAATGGCCTAATCCCATCATTCAGATGATGTACTTTGTGGCTTTGCACCATTTAACTGCGCAATGATGGTTATTGTAAGAGCAAGCTAAATATTCTACAACCTATCTAGGATATTAAGTACTACCAAGCATCACACCTCCATTTCTGGAGGTGCTTTACAGATACAGTTTCCAACTAGGAAAATGTCAAGTAAGAACATGAATTGGGATCTGAATAACAAGACTTGCATAAGGGGACACAGGCTCCTCAGATAGAAGAGGCAGATATCGGGACAGATGCCTTCAATTAGAAGGAATTAGTGTTGTAAATAACTTCCAAATAACACAGGAGTTTCTGGAATGAATAAACAGATTATGTTTGTCCTGACATCTGTGCAAGTGTTGGAGTGTCCAATGGTAAGAACATTTGCAAGAGAACAATCAAAGTACTCATGTTCTTCTTATGCTGGAGTCTAAAAGCAGATGAAAAAGTGAATTGCATGTTTCTTTATGCTCATTAGGAACAGTGCAGACAACTGAAGGAGACAGCAAAGAAACAAGAATAAAACCCTGCCATTGCTGAGGAGAGGACTGGGAGATGAGGAAAGGTGGATTGGAATTTATTGCGCATCAGATTAGGGATGGTATCATTCACTAGGGGAATTCTGTTCAGAAATCTGAGTTAATATGGTAGCTTGGCTGCTTTATGATTCTGTTCTACTGACTGTATTGAAATGAGGTATTAAAGAACAACTGAAATGCAGAAAAATGTTAACAGTAGACTACATTTTCAAATCACTTTATTCAAGCTGTTCTTTCCAAGGAAGTATAGAATAGATGGAGCATAGTTCCATTAAATTAATGTGTCGGTTGAGTCATTTTAAAGCCCTCTTTCTGCGTAATACCAGGATTTGTAAGAATAATGAGGTACCTGGCCCAAATCATACAAGCCGGTTCATCTGCCAGGCCTTGTACTTAAGCCAGTTTCAGTCAGGGTCATTTTCTTCTTAGACTCAGAGGAAATCTCCAAAGCTTTCTGGCCTTTGGAGAAGTTCTTTGTACTACTGACATCTACTTCACTGCGAGGGAACAAGATTTAGCCCCTCTCTCTGCCTATACACATCATTTTGAAGCTGTCTTTAAATGAGATGCTGTTCCAAGAATAGAGGGAAAATACCTCAGTCTTTAAGTGGTTCCTCGTCTTGCTGCACATCATGCAGTGTTGGCAAATGGCTTAATTAGTTTTAAGTTTGCAAACCTATTGATTTCCGCTCCTTTTCCCTCTGTGAAGCCATGGACACTAGTTGCGACAGCACCTATCTCTATTTTTATGAGAAAGTTCCATGCACAGCAACAAACTTCAGGAATTAATGGCTTCATGACAATCTCGCAGACACGTACGGTTGCATTTACTTTGGTCATTGATTTGTATACAGTTTGAAGTGTTAGAAGAGAGGGGAGCTGTATCCAACTCTCAGTTGACCAGTAAGTGCCATATCTAATTGATTCTTTTGTGCCAAGTGGAAATTGAGTTTTCTTGGCTCAGAAAAAGGTGTCTGTTTGTGGAGGTTGCTACCACCTAAACCACTTCTGTTTCTGTTCATTGCTATGTAGCATTGTCATTTGCTCCTCGCTGCTGGTTTCTAAGCACATTGAACTAATGAAATTTAGTTTATAACCTTAATGCTTGTTTGTACAATTGGTTCTTGCTACACTGAACGCTTGTTTTTGTATCTCAGGTCTTTTATTGCTGAACTCCACTAAAACACTTCAGTGATGTAGGATTGTCCAGATCACAGAATTGTTTGACACAAAATACCTGTAATTTAGTGTCTGGTTTCCTGCTATACATATCAAGGATGGTTATCTTAAACTTGGTTTGTCTTGAATAAGGACAGAACTGTGATTATTTTTTGGCATTAATAGAAGGCCAAGGGCTACAAAAGTGGAATAATTCTATCTTTTTAAAAAAATGTTGCCAATTTCAGGATGCTATAAGATGCTGTTTTTGCTAACTTTCAGCTTCCTGCTCTCTGTCGATCATTTCTGAAAGGCTCACGGAGCAGAACTTGCAGTGTGAAGCAGAGTGGCTGTGTATTAAACACAGCTTTAATTTGAAAATAAGCGTGGGATAGTTTGTAGTTTAATTGGTTTGTGGCTTCATCTGTCTCGAGAAGGTAGGAAGAAGGTGTATAAACTCTCCTCGATTCTGCAGCTTGCTGAAACCTCCACTCCCAGTGGGTAGAGCAGGAGATGGTGGGTAGCTCCCAGGGCTGGGTAACACCTTGGCTCAGCCCTCCCACTCACTGGGTCAAAATAGCTGAGCCAGCACCTGCATGCGGGGAGGTAATAATTTAGTCCTGCTATAGGGCAGTGGTAAATCACTACCCCTTTCCTCCCACGGGGAGTAGGTGACTGTGATTCAGAGATGTGTCTCTGAGTCAGGTGGCCTCCCGGGGCTCGTCGTGGGTTGTTCGCTCCTGCTTGACGTGCAGCAATGCAGAAGAGTCGGTGCTCGCCAAAATCTTGCTGGAGGGGGCTAATTGCATCCATCCAGTTTGAGAAGAAGGTATAGGGAACCACTTTGCCTTTTGGTTCCTACTAACCAGGGTTCCATCAGCCCTGCGGTGATGGAGAAAGGTTGAACATCCTGAAGCTGAAATTCAAATCCACTCTGTCCAACTGCTTGTTTTCTGAAGAATGCATTATATCGTGTAGGAACATGATCATGGCAAAGACTGTGGGCCTGCAGGGATGTCAGAAATGTCTTCTCACGCCTGCATTTCAAAAGGCAGCACTACCAAATATAAAGGAGGAATATGAAAGAGTTGAGGTAGTACAAGTTTTCTGGCAAAAGAAAGTCTCTTTCTTACCAAATCTGAAAATGCCCATCATGAAAGATGTCAGCTTAATGCAAATTAATGTGGAAAAGAAAATTTGAAGTTTTCTCTGGTGCATCCCTGAAGGCTTTTCTGAAGGACCAGAATGTTACTGTCACTGCCTGTCTGCTGGAGGGAAGAGAAGGGAACGCGCAAGAACTTTTCCCCAGGGCAGAAATTTCAGCCATGCTTGGATGGAGTTTTTATCTTTTCTTCTTTTTTATCTGGAAATACTTACTGGGAAGCACAGGGAGTTATGTTTCTTTACAGTTTAAGTTGTTTTAATTAACTTTAAAAAAAAATAAAAGTAAAAGCAATCTCTACTTTCTGGCCAACAAAGCACCTTGGCTAAAATAAAAAAAGTCTGGTCAACAGTTTTGCTCTGAATTTGTCATGGGTTATTCTTTTACCCCCAGGTTTCCATATTATTTTCCCCAATAAAGGAACAAATTTTCAAGCACGAGCAGCAATGCCGTGGTTGCAATAGCGCAGCACGAGCCTACTGTGGGTGAAGATCTCTTTCCTCTGCACATTGCTTTTTGGTTAGGGTTGTTTCTTGACACAACCTACTTCTGAGATTCTTAAAAAATTTGACAACGTGCTCTTGTTTCTGACCACTTCTGCTCCAAGGCTAGCAAACATGCAGGAATAAGATTATACATTTAGAATCCACTCCAATATCCAAGAAATTTATTCTTTCTTCTTTACTGGGCCCAGGTATTCACTAACTATTCCTAGACACAATGCCTATCTCATTCAAGGGGAATAACAGTACTATGTCTTGTGAATATATCACACTTTATTAGCTAAAATGAAGGTGTACTCAAAAACCTTCCTTAGGCAGGAGTGGAAGCAAATGAAAGAATAGGAGAGATTGATGATTTTGGTATGTGTTAACAGTAAGTGACTCAGACTTGTATAAGGTACCTTTTATTCCACTCTTCTATGCACTCATGTCATGACAGACACCTATGTCTTGTTCTCTCTGTAAAGTGGCTTTGGTACTTGTGAAAAGGCTGTCATCAGTGCCAGAGTAAGAGAAATGCTGCAGGAGAAGTGGCAGGGGAAGTTTCTCTGCTCCACAAATGTCCTTGCCTTGATTTTTTAGGAGCCATCTAGCAGAATAAAAGTAGTACCTCAGCTATTATGGCCATTCAAACAAGGCTGACTATAAATATCTCTTCCAGCTCCAAGTACAGTGTAGTTTTTCACTGGAAGTGTTTGTTCAACTGGTATCTCCTGGCTGTCCCTCAGCATTTTTAAGTAATGTCTCTGCAGAGGAAAGGCTGTTTTCCAGAGAAATGCTTGCCCATAGGTCTGGAAATTTAGTGTATCTTTCCATCACTCTTAAAGACTCTTGGTCAGAGTTATGGTCACACTCATCTCCTAGGATCACAGAATATGAGGAGTTGGAAGGGACCTGGAAAGCTTCCCAGGTCCAACCCCTGCAGAGCAGGATCACCAGAGCAGTCACACAGGAACACGGCCAGGGCTTTGGGTGTCTCCAGAGAAGGACACTCCACAACCTCTCTGGGCAGCCTGGGCCGTGCTCTGGCACCCTCACACTGACAAAGTTTGTCCTCATCTTCAGCTTGAACCTCCTGTGCTCCAGCTTGGGACCATTGCCCCTTGTCCTGTCACTGGACATCACAGAGCAGAGCCTGGCTCCTTCCTCCTGACACTTGCCCTTTACAAATTCATTTTCCTAGTGTCTCAAAAAGGGTGGCTTGCACCTGTGAAATGATCTGATCATTGGTGGGGTAACTGTGCTGTTGGCTGTTGCTGGTGTTGGCATGGGGAACCAGTGGTGGTCCCACAGCTGTACTGTTACAGGACTGCTGGTTTCCCGTATGATTGTGCAGGGCATCCATGCAACCCCTTGCAGATGATTTGTCAGATGTTTCCACCTTTCCTTACTCAAGGACATTATTTTTGCTCTTTCGTTGTGTTACCTGTGAATAAATCCTATAGCTTTAATGTTGAAACTCAGGTTGACTATTAGACTAAAATTTCAGGGTAATATAATTGGTTCATATGAGATCATTCCAGTTCATAAAACGTGCCTTCAGATGGTCTGGAAATAATGTTATAAAACAGAAAGACCCCAGAAACACTAAGGCATCACCATCTCTAGAATTGTGTTATCTAAAAAACACTTGAAGTGCCTTTCTGCTGTGCACTGTGTCCAGAATCAAAATGAGGAAAGACAAATTTTTAAGATAAATTGGTTTGTGAAAAATTTATGTGCACTTTACTAGTGCAGGCAGGATGTAATCTGTTTTGTATTGAATCTGCTTGAAAAAAAACCCCACAATGATAATGAGATTTTTTAAAGGCACTTTTAAATTCATGCTGGCAAAAGACAAATAGTCATGACTTTTAATTTCTATAAACTTAACAGCTGGGGACAAAATAAAGCATTATTAACTTAAGGGGTGTAAGGAAGTTGCTTTTGTTTCAAGGGCGAAATAAGTTATTCTGTTCTCAGGGTTATTCATCTAAGCTGCGTGTCTGATCTTTCAGGCCGGTGAGTAGTTTTATTTACGCTGCTTTTACCCTCAGCAGTGAGAGAAGAGGGGCTGCAAACATCTCCTGTGATGTCTGCGTTCCCCATCCTTGGTAATGCCCATAAAAACATTGGTTAAGAAGGAAATAAGCTTCAGGGGCAAGTTACTCTGCGATTAAATAAACATAAAATGTATTACCAAATAGCGAGGAGTTTAACCTGATTTTATTGTTTGGAAAAATACTATTTGTCTCTTCTGTCATGACAGACATTAATGATAAAGATGTTTGTTCTTGTCATGCTGAATTCTTACACTAATTTTAATTGCATTAAGTGAAAGTTATGGTTATCAGAAGATAAATAACAGTAATTTTTCTTTATCACTGCATGTCATATTAAGAAGTAATATTTTTATTTTCATTTGGATTATCAATTTAATGGTAAGTTAAAGGCCAGACATAGTTTCTTGATATTCTTATGTGCCTGCTGTTTCTTTTGCCTGTTGAACTTAATTCCATTTACACTGGCGATTTGTTTATTACTGTGACTATCTAGCTTTGTCACCTGCAGACTCCTCCTGTGTTTTCCCAGACTTCACCATAAAAGGAGTTCTAGACTTTATTGTGTTAATAGTAAACCACAAGTTCATGTTTACATAGCGAGGGCTTTCCCTGGAGTCCCAAGTCTTTACTAACTGATTTGTCATAGAGGTGAAGGGCACAACCTCTGTGTTTAGGAAATCAATAGCAGTTGCCATTTCCATTAAGGAGCCTTGGCTGAAGTCGTTCTACCTTGCATATTCTGCTGCTGTCAGTATGTGCTTTCATTTGCTCATGGCCTGAAGCTAAAAATGGGGACAGACGGAAAAAGGTAGAGGTTTTTTTATTCTCAAATAAGCATATCCTCTCCTTCGAATTGTGAAGGACTGATCTGAAGATGGCTTGAGCAAAGAGGAAACACAAGAAAACTAGTCTGAGTAAACATTATAAAAGGATGTACTTACACGTGCTCAGCTAAACCAAACCAGTGGAACAAAGTACGGTTTGGATAAGTGTAGAAAATGAGCAGAAGTGCTCCCCTTCCCCCCAAAAAGAAAGCATAATCCCTCTGCAGAGAGGATTTCTTAGTACATTATAAGGGCAGTAAATATCTCTGTGCAGTAGATGTTGAGTAGCATCTGATGGTATTCCAGTGCATCTTGAATTATGACCAGTGTTTGAAATAACTGTAGGTAGAGTAGCAGCAAGAGTCACGTGCCAGCTTTGGAGCAAATGTATTGCTGCCATTGTTTAGGTACCAAATTATGGCTTCCCCAAGGGCTGACTTGGGCTATGGCCCTTTATTGGTACCCACACTGCTGTTCTCTTTCATTACATTTGATCATTCAGACACCTTTTGTTCCTGCTTAGCTTTGAATGCATGAGTGTGCCAGCGTGATGGTGTTGTTACAAAATGAATTTATATTACTGCAAATCTGGGGGAGAAAGTGGACTGAAGCCAATTATAAGTACTCCTGAAGTCAGCATGTGAAATTGCAAAACACATCTTTCATGATTTTGGAATGACACATCCCAGTTGGCGCTAACCAATTCCTCTAGACAAGAGTGACACTTAAAAGAGATTAAACTGCACATGACTAGGATGAACTTCTCCTCCCAGGGCACTACTCAAAGCTTAGCTGCTTAATACCAGTGTTAGTTCACTCTTTGCTTGCTGTAACATCAACTTAGACCTTGAGGTCTCCATGGTAGGACCACAGAGATGCTCACTGGATGGGGGCACCATCAGCAGTGTCAGAGCACCAGGACTGAAGGAGCCTGGTCCATGCATGCTTGTCTAGAGCTTCCCACACCCAGTTAATGGCATGAAAAGATTCATCCCCCAAAGCAGCACTAATTTCATGGCAACAACAGTGATGTGGAAGTGGACTAGTGGAAAATTTGCTGGCTGTGCTTGTGTTGTATCATATTGCTGCCTGCAGGAAGGCCACAGTGCTGCTGCGAGATCTTATGCACTCTCCAGTGTATTTCAAATACTTTACTTTTAAATATTGACCACCAGTGGAACAATGCCAGTGCTGAATGCTGTATGCACAGATAGGATAATCTTAGGGCAGATACATTTCTGTCAAAATTATTAAAGGGACATCTGATAGCTGTGTTTCAGTAAAGGCTTATTAAACCCTCTCCATTTTTTCCTCCATTTTCAGGGATTTATAATTTTGCTATAAAAATTCACTCAACCTTGAAACTTGGCATCCATGGTTTCATTTCAGAAGATATTTTTAAAGATACAAAAGCAGAAATATCCTCATTCTGGCAATGGCTTAAATGGATATTAACTTTCAATTCTGCTGCGCAGCACATTGGAAAGTTGAAAAAAACTGCTAAACTTACTGCTAAAAAAACCCAGCAAAAAACTTCGCAGCAATGTAGCTTGGATTATCTACTGAAATCTTGATCTCTTGAATGTGATCTGGTACATTTTGAGGGTTGTTGTCTAGTTTCAGGGAAAGCTGCTGAGATGCAGATACCTCTGCACTGTACTTCTTGCAGGGCTGAAGCCAGATGCTCTGTCTGAGAAAGGCCTATGGAGTAAGGGCCTTATGGACAGGAAGGATGTCCAAGCACAGGCACTCCTGAAAGCAGTGTGAACTAACAATTTTAGCTTTGAGGGGTGGGAAGTCCTGTATTACATGGATACCTGGAGTTTACTAAGCTTGGCAGTGGACACAGTTCACTTCATTTGAGTGCTCTGTAGAATTGCTGGGAAAAACTCTCTAATTGCTAAGTCTCTGAACAAATTGCTTAGGGTTGTTGTAGGGTATCCATCATCAGACATCAAACTGGACAGGCTAGGCTAGACATGTGTCAGTGACATCTCAGGTACAGTTATTTCTGCCTTAGAGCAGAGTGAGCAAAGGGCTCACATTCCCTCTGGCCTGTTTTTCACTCATTTTTCATCAAAAATTTGCTATGTACTTTGTGCTGCTTATTTTTCTCCCCATTTCATCAGGCGAGTGCTTTACAGTTGTCTTAAGTGAGTCCTTATTTCTCAATGCAGAGCAAAGTTTTATGTTCTCAGTAGAGGTTTCCTTTTTCCTGTCCTTTTTACCGAACACCTCTGAGCCTGGTGTCTTCTTGATTTCACTGGCATTTAAACTGCTTGACATCTTTAGCCCTCAAGGATGCTCTGAGCTGTAAAGACTCCTTGCTGAAACTGCTGTTCTGGAGTATAGGTGATTCACGATTGGTTGGCTGCTTCATGCGCTAAAGAAATCAAGCAGCATGTAGCTTTCCCCATTAAAAATTAACGCTCTGCAGTAGGCAGTAAAGACCTTAAGTGTTTTGTTGTTAAGAAGCAAATAATGGAAAAACACTACCTTTTTGTTAAAGAATGAAGGATGCTTCAAGTTGGGAGCTTTCTCTTGCTACATGCCTGTCGCCCCCTCGAATTTGGCAACTGGAGAACGGTGGCCAGGAATCCATGATCGTGTGTATATTATTTGGATATTATTCCACCATCCATAATAACATTGCTTCTACCTGAAATGGCCAATGTGTGTACGCAATATGTTAAGAGATGGATAAGTACCTATGTGATTTGATAGTGCTTTGGGTATCCCTTCATAGGCTTTGTGTGCATGTAAAGCTTCACATGACTGCAGATGGCTAATTTGAAATGAGGCCTGTGGGAAATTTGGCACAGAGTGCGTTCACTAAGGCAAATAACAATGATTCATGTGGGAAAGAGGGAAAGGATCATTTAAAATGGAGCACTGATTCCAAACCTTCCCAGACATCCGTGAATATCGTGGGTTAAGAGACTAAGCTTGTGGTGGGGGAACTGGGGATTTGGTAATTGTTTGGGGTTAGGTGAAGATGAATTGTAGGATGTCAATGTTCATACCTATTTTACACAGTCTGCAATGGGAGATTTGCCTGGTGCATGGGTTTCTGTTGCCCTGTTGTAGCTGTCTCAAGCTGTTCTTCACTCTGCAAAACAGTGATGACTTGAAGCCAGAGAAATGTCCATAGAGCAGGATGCAGTGATTAGAGCAGACCTGTGGAACACAGGCACGTCTCCTCTGTCTGCCCAAAATGGCACAATGTTTTTGGCAAGGACCACAGTGAAAGAAATGAGAGGGGGCATTCTGTCCAGCCAACTGTCGCTGCTCACGTCCACGTCCCCATCACTTATCTGGTATGTTGTCCCTCTTTCAGTTGCACCATCTAAATGCTAAATGGCAGAGCTGCCGCATGTCTGTAACTATGCAGCACTCTTTTATTACACTGCATGCTGCTACCAGATGAGAAAGAAGAAGAGTTACTAAGTAATCGAAGATTTAGGAGAACTGTGAGGCACTACCATGCAAATAGGAGGAAAAAATACAATGTTATAGGAATGAAGTGTTTGCCTGGAGAAGCTCTCCAGAGTAATATAAAATGAAGGCTACCTATTTAACAGGATTGCCACAGAGGGGTCCTTTAGTTTATTTGGGGTATGACAGTGGCTTTACTGGGTATAAAAGCTGGTGCTTAGTCTCTATCTAATTAGGACTAATTGCAGTAAACCAGTGGTATAATAAAGACTAGTTAGAATGAATGCTACTAATGACAGTGACACGTGTTAGCATTGATATGATTGTTGGGTATTGATGGGTAATTGCTAGTTTTAATTTTAAATTCACAGAAAAAATGATCTATTGCCAACCACCCACTTGTCCAGTACAATGCAAATACAGTTAGCCAAGAAAGACATCTGTATTCAGACTCCCTTCGTTGCTTTACCCATGTTGCACCGTGCTCCTCTTTAAAGTGTGTCCACAGCCTCCACTGCACATCATTTATGGAAAGAAAACAGCAATGTCACTTTCAGACAGATCCACAGGGTTTAGACCAACTTTCCATTTCCTCAGTTAATTACCAACATAATCTCTAGATAATCTCTTCTCAAGTCTATGAAGATTGGCTGCCTTTGAATTCAGAGGACACTTGGTCTTCTTGGATTGTAGCCATAGATTAAACTTCTTCAAAGCGGAGATAGCTGTACTTTCCTGCTGTTGATTGAAACATGCTGCTGAACACTTCTTAAGTTGGATAACCCCTCCAGAAATGCAAACAATCACTGGCCTCCCTGTGTCCTCCCAGCTCAGAGGTGCCAAATCCCATCATAACTCATTTCTGCGCAGCAGTCGATCATAGCCTTGTTGTTCAAGGTGTAAGAGGATTTGCCAGTTATGCTAGGAATGCTTTTGCAATAGGAAATTGCACTTTATGAAATAGGTATTTCCACCAAATTTGAAAAATTGTGTCTCTAATTGTATTGTTTTGTGTTGCTATTGCATAACTGTAGAAAGCAGAAATTTCTGTGTTTTCTTAACTATCCTCATGACTGAGTTCTTACATCTCCTGTGAAAGGAGAGATCTACAGGAGAGGTACCACCATCATCTGCACATCTCTGCTGTCTTCAGTCCCAGGCATTTTGGCATGCTCTGCAGAAAGCATCTGCCTACAGAAGTGCTCACAGGGTTTGTCTAAAGTCACCTCCAGGCGCTTTGCAGGAGATCAGAGAACTTTCAGAGGAAAATTAAACATCTTTCTGGGAGAGGGGGCAAATTTATTTAAATTAACTGATTGACCCTATCCTGCATGCTCTCCTTCTGTATCACCTCTCCTGTTCTGTGCAGGTACAGATTATCTAAGGAGCCATTTGCTTACTAGGAATGAGGACTCTCAGGAACTAAGTTGGTTTCTTGTGAGCCATATAAAATGTTCAAGCTTGTGCTAGGCTGTCCTTCTGTAGCCTCTGAGACCATTCCTGCCCCTGCCCTTTTGCCTATCTACTTCTGATCTTAATGGGCTCAATAAAAATTGCTGGGATCTGACAGCATAAATCCATTTTGTGTCACCAGTGGAGAATAAAAATACTAATTTAAAAAAAAACATTTAGTAATTTATAAGACAGCAAGAGAATCAAAAGCTTAATATATGCTTTCCTGTAGGGCATAATTTTAAATTAAGTTTTGCTTTTGAATGGGCCTTACTCTTCCAAGCTATTTCACATCCAAAAAATACAGATACCTGCAGTGTCACATTGGTGGGGTTTGTCTCTGGTTTAAGATTGGGTCTCTAGCAGCAAGTTCTCTCATTTGATTTGCTGATGTTTATTTACAAGCTAAACCCTACCCATATCTGACTGTAACTCAGTAAATGTGTGTGGTTTCACCACGAGATATGAGCCATATTTCAGATATCCATACAATGATTTCCCATGAGCTCGGAGGAAATCATCCCATCTCCCAGTGGACATCCAGCACCATTTCCTATTGTACTCGAAATGTTGTTGCTTGTGAGTATTGCATTTCTCCCTACTCATTCCAGTTTCTGGTAACAAGGTTTTGATCAGGTTTTCTTTGTACTCTCAGCTTTTGAAATCTCACCATTGGGGTAAATCTCCCTTTCATCTTCACGTAGATTTCTCCTCCCCTTTTTCTTTGAAAACATCTGAAAATGGTAAGGAAGAAAGTTGCAGTGCAAACACAATTCGCTTGTTTAGTTTGAAATTGTAAATCTCCTTTTTTAAAATTCTCCCTACACTGAAAGAAAAAAAAACCCAAACAACAGTTTTTTTATCTTGTGACATTAAAATCTGGAATTTCTACTTATGAAGAATAAGACAACTCTTGTATGTACCAGCTGTAAGTGTTTTTACAAATGTCAGACTTAGTTTGGAATGAATGAATGTATGCAAATATAACTGCATACTTAAATATTGTGCTGTACAGGCATCTGAAAAGACAGAGTTGGGGTGGACGTTCTCTGTGTGGAGGAAACGGTACAAGATTTGCTTCTGCCTATCTAGGCCTGTTATTTTGAATGCTATCTGCAAAATACAACAGCTTGAAGAGTTTGCTAATCAAATCCTGCTGTCTACCAAAGATGTTACTGTGGCTAAAATGTTTATGGCTATGCGAAACGTAGGGAAGTGGGTGAGAAATGGCTTTTAGAGAACGGCAGTGATTTTGGTTTAAGATATAGGAAACTTGGACTTGGCTTTCTACCATGAAATAAATAGAAAATTGACTTAAATGCAACCTCTGAAATCGCTGACCTAACAGCCAGCATTGTCTGTGTCATGAACTGTTGGAAAGGTTGACTCTGCTCGCTGCCATGGATGGAGCCATCATCCCTCAGCTATGTCCAGCCAGTTCTGCCCTGCCCGTGCACCCCAGCTCAGTCTTGCCATGCAGCTCTGGTTTCAAATGGGCCAGTGCCTTGTCCAGCCCCATAGACTGCTTCAGCATGACTTTCCTGTACAAAATATTTAGAAAATCTATAACCAGTTAGACTACCCTTTGCTCGTGTCCCCTTTTCCCTGAAACCACCATACAGCATCAGTTATCTGCAGGTTGGGAGAGACTATATGAAACACAATTGCAGTAATTTGCTGCCGGTAGTACCATGTTTGCTCTCTTCTTCTGCCATGCCCTTTATCTTCCTAAGGCAATGAACAGCATCCAAAAATCCTGTGAGATGCACCTATTCTGTTAAGGACCGTTCTTAAGAATTCTCTAAGAAAAAAGGCTGAAGCAAGGAAAGGGCTTTCAGCTCAGCTCAGGCAGATGAGCTCTGCTGGTGCTGGTGCAGCAGTGTAAAATGCCACCAGATAAAGCCCTAATCCAGAGTAATGTGTAAAGCCAGATGTTTCAGGCAGGGATGTCGGCAGCCTTTTTGTTTTCTGAAATGAGGACTGTGAGTAATCTGCAGGTTACCATCTCATGAGAATGCCAGGAGTGGATTTAGTAAGATTTTGGAAAGCAGTGAGTGTGTATGGAGGTATTAAAAGAAATAGTATTATTTCTTGTGTTGAGCTTGTTGAATGTAAACCCTCCCTGCTCCTCTCTGATTTTGCTACAAAGATCACAGTTTAAAACAGTGTATGTTTTACATCTATATATGTACACGTGCGTGTATGTAGTCTGAACACTAAAATATATGAATTACCTTCATTTGGTGATTAATAAATTCTTAATTTATTAAGGATTTCCAGATCAAACATGATCAGTTCCAGGAACATTAAAACGTGAGCCAGATATCAGCTGGTGTGAACTGGTATAGTCTCCACGAAACCAAGTAAGCAATTTGGATAAGAATCAATTGGGTATTCAGCCTGTTTAATAAGCAAGTTTCAGAAATAAACCATTTATCTGTTTTACTATTAGAGTATTTATTGTGGCAGGATATTTTCAGGGAACAAAAATAAGTAGCTCCAATCTTGCTAAAAATACAGAAAGGATTTGAGCACTGCTAAAAGGTGGTGTTTTTACTGAACGTGGTTTATTGCTGGCATAATTGGCATAAAATGGAAAGCAGTTCATAATAACGGTATTGTTCATACTTCTGTAATTAAGATTGTATCAGTAGTTCAAGGGCATAATACCCAGTTAGAAAAACACATGCAATTATAGCATTAATTCCTTGGGAAGTAGATCTTTAGCCAGGTTTTATGGGGAAAAAACTGCTTTGGTCTGTGACCAGGTAGAGGAGTCCAAGGAAAATTATTCTGGGTTCCAGTGTGGCATCAGGTGTTTTGCATTCCTCACATAATTAAAGCCTAATGTGGAAGTGATGCCTTAATGGACTTAAGCAGCAGAAATGCAAATATTAGACCGACTTAGTATGTTCCACTTTCACAATGTATTAATTGCTGTAAATATGCAAAGGTATGCAATTAAAAGAGCAAATGAGTATTTCTAATTAGGATGGAATGGTAGCACATTTCATCAAAGTAGGACACAGTGTGCTACTTAGCCTTGTATATATTTTTGCCAATTAGTCAACAAGGAATTCTCATATGGACAATTGAGTCTTCTGTAATTGGAAAACGAGCACTGAAGCACCAAAGTCCAAAACCAACGTTTATACTACCCTGTAACACAACGGGGTACTTTTGGCCTTCTTTACATCTGAGGAAAGGGATAATTCATTGACAAAACCTGCACCTGCCTGTGGGGACGTGGTTTCTTCCTCGCTGTCTGCATTGCAGTGCGCTTATGGGGCCACCCAGCAGAGGCGTGGGGAGAGTCCTATGGACAGTCAGGCACAGCAATGCATGTGGGACTGGGAAACCTGGTCCCTGAGCAGCCCAGGGGCAGAGCTGCTTTATGAGCCCTTGCTTTTGTTCATTTGGATGTGTTTTTCAGCATGCTGAGGATCGTGGCAAGTGCCCACAGTGCGTTGCAGCACAACGTTGAGGGTTGGAGCCCAGCTTTCCCAGCAGTGTGTTACAACTACCTTGTTCTCAGTGGCAGAATCCCACACAGACATATCACCAGGACTTTTCTAGAAAGCATTTAGAAACAGGTCTAAGCTTCTAAACTGGATATATAACTGTTGGCTAAACCAATTTTGATCTGATCTCCTTTGTAGAGGTGCATCTTTGTGGGTGCACATGTGAGAGAGGCACAATTCCATAGGGCGGCTGGGTGAGATGCGCCAGGGCTGCACGACCGCTTGGACCGTGGCAGTTGACCTGCTGGAAGGCTGGTGTAGCACTGCATCATGCCAGGGATACAGCCCTCAGACATGGATACCAAATTCATGTGCTGAGCCTCACGGAGTGGGGAAGCAAACCTATTTTTTGTGCAGACACGAATATCCCAGTGAACACCCACGTGTTGGACGAGGGGACACTTGGAGAAGGTGGAGTCTCCAAATGCTCATGGAGGGTGCTTGGAACAAGCCTCTAGTCTTTGTAATGCTTTGCTGGGTTTGAGGCTGCTCTTCCCTTGGTTCTGGATGAAGTTTTCCTGTGTTTGTGAGAATTTAGAATCTGTGTTGTGGACTCAGTAAGTTTAGGGGGTCCATTTGGGAGAAGAAAAAGCCATTTCTCCTTTGTATAGTAATACAAATGCACTTAGATACAGGCTGCACTTGAAGAGCTGACTGACAGCCTCTGTGACAGACGAAACAGAACATTCTGGGGTTGCAGAATAAAATCATACAATTCAGACTGTACTGAGCAGCCTCCTGCCCTGAGCCCTGACCCCTCAACAGATATTCTTCCCATAACCTCCTGAAATATTCCCAGAGCCTCTTTCATCGTGAAAGGTAGCTTGCTTAGTGCTTCTCCTGTGCTCAGAAGGCACTGGCCTGTAGCTATAAATAATTACTGACTGCTCACACTGCCTAGCACAAAGTTCAGATTTGAACTTTCATTCAGATACCTCTGTGCCTGCTCGTGCTTGCTGCATGTGGTAAAAGTTGTATTTTCTACATCCACCCTGTTCGCTCCAAGTTAAAGTGATTCTGTCATCTGGTTGAGATGCTTGGGCAGGGAATTAAGTTGGGGGCTCTTTTGGTGGGTCCCTTCTTTCCCCTCTTTCTTTTCTTTCCCCTCTTTCTTTTCTTTCCCCTCTTTCTTTCCCTTCTTTCCTGAGGAAAGTTTCTAGGATCTTATTCTTTCCAAAAGAAAGAAGGGAGTTAGTCACCTAACTGCAGGTCACTGGCACATCAGTGTTTAACTCCCTTGTGCTCCATTGTAAACCACAACTAGAAGACTTGAGGTGCATCCCACAACTGCCTTTCACAACTTTCTTCAGGAATTAGGGACGTCCCTTGGCACCCAAGTGAGGCAGGGGTGGGGATGAACAGATGAACTTGGGGAACTTCTACACATGTCCCAGTCCTAAAAGTCCCCAAGTCCTGGCAGCTGCCCCAAGGTGGGATGTTGCCCTTCATAACATCATTGTAAAGGCCAGGCCTGTGGTGGTCTAACCCTGAGGGATCCCATTTGAGAAGGATCCCTCTGGACTGACCTCCATCAAGGGTGCACTAGCCCATGGCACTGATGTAAAAGCTTTTATACACTGCACCTGTTTCCTTTTGAAAGACCAATTATACATGATAATGGCAGCAAAGGCTTCTTGTGTCATGACTGAGTCTGACGTGTTGATAGCTGTGCTCACAGATGATGCTTCAGTGGACTGAAACGTCTCCTCCAGCTCTCGACAAACCTCAAGGCATTTTGCATCTGGTTCTTTGCATGCTGTCATTTTGACAGACCTCCTGCCCAAAATGCTTCACATCACCCAAGCTTGCCAGATATTGAGCTTCGTATTTTGAGTGAGGGTAACTTTCCTGATGTATTGAAGGTGTTTAGTACTTTCATTTGACCTTAGCTTTAACTTGCTCATATTTGTCACTGGAAAGAAAGGTGATTAAGAAGATATATGGCACTCTATAGTGATTGCAGACAGCAGATATGCAGCACTGTCAGAGTGGGCAATTGCTGATAGAACTGTTTCAAGTTTAGTACAGTTTGAATCTCAGGCTCCCATCTCTGTCAGCTCTATCTGAATATCTCCTAGCACAATTTCAATATTTACTTAGTGCAGAATAGAGAACATCTGGGATTTATGTGGCTCCTCACAGGAGTAAAGAGAAAAAAAAAGTGATTCTGGGGCTTTGCCTTCAAAAGCTTCAACTTTCTAAGCAAAGCTAAATGGTGTTTGGCAGTGCTATAGTAGAAAACTAGAATGAAAATGGTATAGAGGCTCCTGTTTGTACCAAAAGAATTTGGCATAGCAACATCATCACGCATTCCCAGAACTCTCCCTATGTATTAAAAAATAATGAAGTGAAAACAAATTGGCTTTGTGTGGAGTACGTTACATGTGCCAACAGGCTTGTGTGTGTGTCTGAGATAAATGTGCATGTGCTTATGTGTTTGCAGGGTAATTGTTTAATTGTTATCTGCTAAGTGGTGTGTGATCCCCCTCCCTCCATAAATTTACATGTCTTTGTATGCTGCAATTCACAAAGTAATACTGGGTACTACCACTTACATGTCTAGCCTCAGCTTCCATGTAAAGAGGCTAATACCAGTGAAGAATTAAGTGGTCTCCTCCTGCTACTTTCGAGGCATTTGGGAATATTTTTAATCCCTTTTGCTTTTAATTGCTCTTGTCGCTGCTTCATCCTCTCCCTTGTTGCCACTTAGTCCTTGCTGAACTGAAGAAATGGCTTTTACACAATGTTCTGTAACTGTTGAGATCTTTGATTATAAAAGGTACGTGCTGTTACCACTGCCTTCTGTAACCGTAATTTGCACAGAGAAGTAATGGTGAAGGCCGCATCGAGGGGATGGCTGGAGCCATGGGAAACCCACTGACATGAAACTGCTGCTCTGCTTTGTGCTGGGTGAGGATCTCTGTCTCTTCTGTCCCCTCAAAGGGGGTTATTTTTGTCAACAAAATAGGGGTTCCCTGCAGTGTCAGGGCTTTATTATCCCAGAGAAAGCCAGCTAAATTTCAGGACAGCGCAGTATCTTCCCAGATGTTTGATGCTGTGATAATACACATGCTATTGACAGCCTGCATTAGAGCTGAAGTGTTACACTCAGTATGTTAAGAGCCTAATGTTCTGCAGTAATTGCACAGCAATTCCACTCTTGTGCTGCTTTTTCTTTAATTCTATGAATCCTGATTCTCTACCTGGCTCAGAAGCAAATGTTAGCATTAGGCCATACCTGAGCCCGTCATTGTGTGTGAGGTAAAGTTGCCCAATGCAGGAGCACCTTGCTGCTAAAGCAGAACTGCTGATACTATCAAATTCTGAATTCAGCTGTCTATCCCATCTCCTGTATACATCACGAGTCAAACTTCAAGGTACTGCATGTCTGAAGTTTTCTCTACTTAATTCCTTTTCAGTGCTATAATTGTAAATTTTGGCTTGCACATGAAGTGTTTTCACGACTACATAGTAGTCTTTATATCCAGAATTCCTGTGTCTTACTGGCATTTGTCAACCTCAGGGGCACTGCAAGTAAGCAGTAGGGCAAACTAACCCTTTAGATGTTGATTATACAGTGCATGCATTGTGTATTTATCACTAAACCCATAAAGCAAGTTCTGGGCTTCATGAAATCTTTGAATTTACTTTCCATGTCTGGAAAGTCAGTCATATGTGAGAGTGCTGGATCTGCTGTACATACACAGAGCATCTTTGTTGTACATACGCATTAGTAGTGCTGTTTCCTGAGATCACCTGTGCATATGCAAGATGTGAATAGGGTAATGGTTGTAGAGCAGGGTACTTTACCTTCCAGAAAACCTTGCTTGGAGCACATCTTGTGGCTCCACAGTGTGTTGGACGCTCATGCTGGCCCCTCTTTAGAGTGGTATTTCCTGAAGGAAGACCAGCCATGTCTGAAAATGCACTGATCACCAGGAGGTGATAAAGCCTTTATTGCTGGGGAAGAAAAAAAGAAAAGGTATGTTACTTATTGAGAAAAAAAAGTGTGTAATCATAAAGGAAAATTTCATATGGAGTTTTCTAGAAATGTATCATTATACTTGGGAGTTAGCAAACATTTCTGTAATTGCTAAGCACTGTATCTCATATTGCAATAGAGTAATTCTGCATATGTAGGTTCATATAATACAGAGAGATGTTTTTTAGTAATCTCAAAGGAACATCAAAAGTATACACCATATCTAAGCACTGGCATATATCACTTGAGCGTTGCCCCTTTCCCATAGTCATCTCTCCTGCTTTCCTAATAACTCCAACATATCCTTTTTCTTATTTGACACATTTCTCCATAAGCACAGTAGTAAGATGTACTGCCCTACGTGAATCTTGGTTTGTACAGACACCGTACTTGGATTTCAACATTAATTTTACCTTAAGATAGTTACAGGTTGTCACTGTGGCTGGTCTAGGTACATTATTTCTGTTTCATTCTTCCATGGATGTGATGGTATTTATTCACACACAAATAAAGCCAATAAAGCACATATCTAGTGCATATTTTATTACTAATGTAACATTTGCAGCACTTTATTGTTAACATAAAATAATGGTACGCATATAAAAAGCAAATGCTTTAGTATAAATCACTCTAAATGTTCAGCCAGCACGACCATCTCATATAATGTTTCCATTTATCAATCAATATGTCAACATGCCTTGCTGCATCAGTGTAAATTATCACCTAAGGTACCTTTAAGTCCTCAAAACGTCATCCATTGAACTGAGCTCATTCAAGTTCACCTTTTCACTTTTCCTCTGAGATGCCCTCTGTCCGTCAAGTGTGTGAGGGAGGTCAGAGGTTAATGAATCTTAATTGGAC
Source organism: Mesitornis unicolor (assembly GCF_000695765.1). Lineage (NCBI taxonomy): Eukaryota > Metazoa > Chordata > Aves > Mesitornithiformes > Mesitornithidae > Mesitornis > Mesitornis unicolor. Next base: position 72,704 of record NW_010205318.1, on the reverse strand, counting down.
TTCATTATGTGGTAATAGAGCACCTCCAGTGCCTAATTATGCCCTGGTACTGAAAGGGGTTGTCATAATGTAAGGGTGTAATGAACTAGAAGCCATGCATTATCATGCACTGTAGCCCTTCATGACTTGTTATGGTTCTCTGTATTGTCTCCAGTGAGGTATAAAGCTTGGTGCACAGTAATACAGTCAAATTTCAGCTTTTGAAAAGGATTTAGAATGCATTTTTAAATATGAAGATTTGTGATTGAATTATGTTGTAGGGCAAGGCCAGTGCTATATAACTTCTACCATTACTATAATCTGTTGTTCTTCATTGCCTGGGATGCTAGTGGAGAACAAAAAATAAAAATTCTTCACTCCCAAATTTTATAGTGTTAATTTGTCATGTATTAACTTTCACGTATCATTTCAGAGCAAACAACGAATTAAAATAGTTAATTGGGTAATAAACCTGCTTTATTCAGAGTTGAAATTAGGCTATATTATTTTCAGTTCCCCCTTGGAGGATTGGAGGCCAGGAGCAAAAAAGTATTGTGCCACTGTTTCCTATGCTAAAACGTCTGCTTACAAAATAGCTCCTAGCAAAAATGCATGCAAGAGACCAGTGAAGTCAGCAGGACATTCCAGAAGCAATAGATACTGAAACAATAACGTATTTCAGGTACAATGTGACTATAAGTGTGTGTGTGTGTGTATATAGATTTCTTTTTATTTTCCAAAGATTCACATTCTGTCTCAGATGTATTTTGCCAATTCTTTAGCGGCTGTCATTTATATAAACTCTTCTTCTTTAAAATACATGAATAAAAGTTATAGTATAGAGCTAGAATAATGGCTAGGTCTGTTTGCTGTCTTGGGTTTGGGGTTTTGTTTGGGTTTTGGCTTTTAGTTTTTGTATTATTTTTTTCTTTTAGTCATTCCAGAGCAAAATTTTTTTCTTAGTAAAAAAATTAGGTGTGAATTTAGGTTACCTAAAATACATTTTAAAAATAAAAATGATATTGCGTATTTTTGCAGATTTTAAGCTTCTTTAGTTGTTTGGGGTTTTTTATTAGGTTGGCTTTTTTTGGAATGACTAAACTAGATTTTAACCTGAAAAAAAATTCAGAAAGTTTCATTTTGAAAACATTAAATGAGAACTTCAAGTTTTAAAAAATAATCACCTCTTTTGACCAAAAGTCTTTATGGACTTTACCCACAAAGATAATTTTCTGTGTGTAAACCAGTTAATTTTCAATTCTTCATTTCTTAGTTTAATTATTTTTTTTTTTTTATCCTCACCTTCAGAGATATTTTTTCCCCAAGGGAAAGCCCAACCATCTTCACTCCTAACATGATCTGTTTGGGCTAGATCTTCTTAACTGCATGTGTCCTCATTGGCATAACCAAAACAAATTCAACCCAAAAGATGACAAACAGTAGGGCCACTTCAAATATCCCTGCAGAGAGAGAGAACTTTAGCTTAACTTAAGAAATTTGCTGATTTTCCCTGATACTGCAAATGGCAGCTAGTTTAAAATAGTTTCATAAATAAATGATTCTCAGTTGGCGAAAGAGCCACCCTCATTGCTAAGCTGAAAGTGGTGATTTTCTTGTGGGCTTGCAGTTGTTAGGAAGGGAAACCTGGTTACATGCTGCTGTCTGCACCGTCAGGTATCCTGCTCTGAAACCAATAAGTGAGTTCAACAGCCTCAGAAGGGTATTAAACATCAATATCCTTTCCTCAGCGAGAACTAATCAGTTCTATCTCTCCAGCTTTTGGGATAAAATGAGGCTGCCTGGTTGCTGCAGGATTTATAATATTTATAGCTGTGTTTTATAGTCTCTGTTTCTGCCTTTGTTTCTATCTCTCTCATTTGCTTTATTTGCATAGCTGAATGTAGCACTGCATATTGGTTCTAGAAACAGATCTGGAGGACATACCTGCCTTAGGAAAAGCTGAAATGGTTTCACTTGAGAACAGAGTCATGCATCTGTCTTTATTCCTTATTTTCAGTTTATAAGAACAGCCCTTGGGACTGAATGACACTGGAGAGACTCACAGTGACCGAGTAGTCCCCATCTCTCTGGAAGTGGCCTGGGCTGCAGTGAGGGCAGACCTTGTTTGTGTTCACAGGATTTGATGTGGTCAGATCACAGAATCACAGAACGTGAGGAGTTGGAAGGGACCTGGAAAACTCCCCCAGTGCAACCCCTGCCAGAGCAGGATCACCAGAGCACTCACACAGGAACACGGCCAGGGCTTTGGGTGTCTCCACAGTAGGAGACTCCACAACCTCTCTGGGCAGCCTGGGCCATGCTCTGCCACCCTCACACTGACAAAGTTTGTCCTCATCTTCAGCTTGAACCTCCTGTGCTCCAGCTTGGGACCATTGCCCCTTGTCCTGGCATTGGACATCAGAGAGATGCTCAGGGAGGGTGGGCAATGCAGATTTCTGCTATCACTACATGTAAACTCTGCTCTTCTTCTTCCCAGAGTCTGTTCTGAATTAAATCCAGTTGTGAACATTGTAGCAAACCTTCCTTGTGCTGTATGTTCCTACAGTCCATATTGCAGTGGGACACTGGTCTTGATTAGGCTGTCACAGCACTCTTGTACTGTGTCTATTTTTCATTGCATCAGCTGATAATTTGATTTGGATAAATGATTACATGAAGAGAGCAAAACCGGAAAACTCCAGGCATATGTGGTGTATGAAAGCAAATCTCAGCCCCTGTTAATTTTTAGGCTGTTAAAAAGAGCATAACACATTACTTTTGTCCCTAAAACATGAAATATAATACAAATAACCAGTGGCAGTGAGGGATAGATTTGCTGCACATTCAGGTAGGGTTCATCTGGTGGAACTCTATCGCATTCTGATAGATTTATGACAGTTCAATCAGAAGTACAACACTTGTGCGTGTGTGCTCTGTACCCACAGGGACAACACAGATTTCAGGAAATGCAATGAGCATTCCAGCAACCATCACAATTCAGGACAACAGCGTCTTCGCTTGGGATATCAGTGGCAACATCTAATTATAAAGAAGGCAATGTCAATGCTTTCCTTTTATTACTAGCATTGTGGCTGCATTAAATCAAACTTTATTTGACAGGGACTACTCAGAATTATCTCCTACAGAAATGTGCTATCAGGCAGCAAGAGTATATCTTTGTCAAAACAGCGAGTAGTAGCTGCTGTTAAGCGATTTTGCAAATATGGTACCTTCAGGCACATATACTGTATTTCATTCTGCATTTACTGATATGACAATTAGCCTTCACTGTCAAGATAAAAAAGATTATGGATGCAAATATGGCTATTTCTTTTCTTTCAGTTGATTGCATCCGATCACAGCCAGATCCTACTTCTGAGAGTGATGAGTTTAAATACGTTTTACACTTTTCTAAAGGAAAAAAAATGGAAATTGACAGCAGAGTACTTAACTGCTGAGATTCATATGCTCACTTTATGTATATATGAAATGTAATTCAAGTGGCTGCAAACATTGACTAATCCAAGAATTCAAGCTTATTTGAGTTTTCTGTAGAGAAGCTTAGATTAGATCAAGTTGATGAGTTCTTTTGAGATGCTTATTACAATGTCATAAAAGACGAACTGAATTCACACCAAATGCAAGCTGGCCTCCCGCTCTCAGCACTGCCAAAGAATAAAATCAGGATTTGCATCTTCTCTTCACAGACAGCAAGCCTCCTCTTTTATTATTGGAGGAGTTTGGGCAGATTGTCTCAGTAGCAAAATAGCATGAAGAAGTCTTATTATGGAGTCAGTCCTTATATGTGTTTTTTATTATTCTAATTTTCTAAATATAAATAAAAGCTATTCTTCAGTTTTACAGCCTGGAGGTGTCTTAAAAACTTGCCTGGGAAATTCAGTGACAAATTTGTCATAACAAGCTGGCTGAAATTGTGAAGATATAGAGTTAAAATTAGTCATTCTATACGGCAGGCCTTGGAGAAGAAACTCAGGAAAGTTTCTGACCAACTCATCTGTCCTGCCATTCAGCTCTGAGGAGCTCTGCCAAAGGACCAGCACGGTCTGAGCTTGACCTGGTGCCTTGGGGCCTCAGTTCAAGAAGGACAGGAACTGCTTGAAAGAGTCCAGCAGGGCCACAAAGATGATGGAGGGAGTGGAGCATCTCCTGCTGATGAGCAGCTGAGGGAGCTGAGGCTCTTTAGCTTGGAGCAGAGGAGACTGAGGGGAGCCCTCATTCATGGGGATCAATTTGTAAAGGGCGAGTGTCAGGAGGAAGGAGCCAGGCTCTGCTGTGTGATGTCCAATGGCAGGACAAGGGGCAATGGTCCCAAGCTGGAGCACAGGAGGTTCAAGCTGAAGATGAGGACAAACTCTGTCAGTGTGAGGGTGGCAGAGCATGGCCCAGGCTGCCCAGAGAGGCTGTGGAGTCTCCTTGTCTGGAGACACCCAAAGCCCTGGCCGTGTTCCTGTGTGACTGCTCTGGTGATCCTGCTCTGGCAGGGGTTGGACTGGGGGAGCTTTCCAGGTCCCTTCCGACTCCTCATATTCTGTGATTCTTGGTTAACCCCAGCAGGCTCATTCCCAAATGTGCCAGGGAAGAGCAGAGCCCTGGCTGTCCCTGCCCTCCTGCCCCTCATAATGGATCCAGCAGAGACTGATGTGGAAAACGAGCAGCTTTGAGCACAGCTGCTGTAATCAGAGACATTTTCCTTTGTATCTACACCAAAAACCTAGTTGTATTATGTTTTTGTAGTTTGTTACCTGAAAAACAGGTCTAACAATGGATAGAGAGCGTGTGATAAAGAGATGGAGTCAGGAGCTACTATAAATGTTGCTGAGATTATGCTGTTGGCAAAAGAGCCAAATACAGTTAAAAATCCAGCAGATTAGTTCAGTAGGATGGAATTCCTTGAAGGATGCTAGGCAGTAATCAGAAAAATGTGTTCCAACCACAACAAAAACTGAAAAGAAAACACCGAGATGGCCACAGCAGGTGTACTTTGTACTGCTGGCACTCGTGAGACCTGCCAAAGAACATTATAGGCATGTGGCAGCAGAGCATTTGAGTATAAAGTTGCCTTGGCATTCACATCCAATTTAAAAGAAAAGTACTGCTTAGATACATAGAAAATATATATCTTCCAAACATTTCATATGGAGATTGTGGCGCTTATGCTGCTCTAATCAAGAGGACATTCATGGAAGTAACCAGTAAACAGCAGGCTTGAACAAATGCTTTCCCAGCTCCCAAGCAGGAATTATTTTTAATCATAAGACATAAAGCATCAGTTGGAGTAAACTCCTGATCGGTATCTTGCTGTCATGTGAGTTGTTTCATTGATTTCGGTGGAGCTATTAAAGATAAGCATGTGCTTAAGTGCTTGGCTGGGTTGAACGATAAAGAGGGTACGTTGTTTTTGCAAAAATACCTGACAAAAACTGCGCTCATTTGCAATTTAACTCCTGTTTCATGGTTCTGTCCTTTCTGAAAACATTAATTCACTGAGAATAAGAAAGGAGCTGTAGACCCAAACTGCACCAAAGCAGAGAAAGACTTTTCCCTGCAGAGATTTTGACCTCCAACAACTTTAATTAAAGAGAAAATGTAATAGAAGGAAACTGTACAAAGTTATAACTAAGGCTAATAAATTAGTTCAGCATCAAAAGTGAGTAAATCGGTGTGCTTCATGAAAAGCAATTGTCAGTCCTTGAGCAACAACCTCAAAACAGGCTGTGATGCACTTAAATATTAGTAAAGAAAGACAAAATGAAGGAAACTTTTCTAGACTTCTTAAAATAGGCACACAGTTCATATTCCTTTTAGCTACCTGAGGGAATTAATTAATGAGGAAAAAAACCCATCACAAAACAAAAGTCCATTGGGAAGGTAATTGTAGGTGTCTGCTCTCCAGATCTCCTGCTGCTTTGGCTGTGTCTGTCCGGGCCTGCCATCATTAGCTGCTGCTGACCTCACCCTGGGAGATGGTTGCACAGACTCACATAAAATTCAAGGTGCTGTAACCCTGCATGGTATCCACCTGAGCTGGCTTTCCGGTGATTAGTCCCAGGCAGGTGATTAGCAGAGAGCAGCCACCTTTCCTTTGGCATTAGCTGCAAACCTACAGAATTTCCATCTTCATTAATGGACACAGGGCTAATGCACTTGCCCTCTGGTACAGGGTTTTGTTGTATCTTTCCCTTTCCAGTTTCTTCTTTCATTGATTACATCTCAGTCTTTGAAGATATCTTTGGGGAATCTTCACTTCCATCTCAGAGGGATGGAAAGGGTCAAGCTGAGCGAGGGACACTGTGGGTGCTTAATCTTGGCTTCTGTTTATCAGATCTTCTCAGGTGCTAGCCACAAAAAGCCTTAGCACCAGTACATCCTTCTTGACTTCATCTGCAAATAGTGTCGTCTTTGTTGAGGTTTTTTACCTTGAGCAAACACGTCATTCAAGAAAGTGGCAGGGCATGCAAATGTAGATAGCTTAGTAGGTTTTCCTTCAATTTTCAGGAAAATAATATATGAATTTTTTTACCTCAAACTCTACTCAGAATCAATCACAGAATATGAGAATATGACCTCAAAAGATCATCCAGTCCAACCCCTGCCAGAGCAGAATCACCTAGACCAGGTCACGCAGGTCACATACTACTCTGTGTTTACATATTGATTATTGGAAACTTCTGTGATGTGTAGCGATGATCAGGACATAGAAATCTGCTTGAGATGTCTAAAAGTTGCACCAATTCAGAGAAGTACGAAAACAGCAGCCAGCAGATCATGTACCAGCATCTTTCCTGCTTTGGCCCTGTGCAAAGATTCCTGCAGGTGGAGAGAGAGATGTTTGTTTAGATAGAAGGGGACAGGTACTGCCAAATTAGGGAACTAAACTGTAAGCAATCAGGCTGGCTAAATTATCAGCAGACAGTGCCTGAAGGGTACTGCTGAATTCAAGGCATGTTTGTTTGTTTGTTGGCAGCTCTCAGTGGAGATCCCCTTTCTAGGCATTAATGTAACTGATAGCATCACTGGAGTGGTGTCAGCTGAAGTGATGTTTCTCTTTCCTTCACCTAATGGAGACTGAAAGGGCCCTGAATTCCTGGATTTAGTTGTCTGTTTATCAGGTATTTAGGAAGGAAAAGGAAGATAGATGTAGGAACCAAAAGCACTACAAAATCAACAAAGTGTAAAATAAATGTGTAGGGTTGTAGCTTGTTTGTAGCAGACCTGGCTAGGCCAGGTTAAGGCAGGACACAATTTTGAAGGAATATTTTTAAGAGAAGAAGGCTGAAGCCTGGGCTTTTACCTATACCATTGTATAGCTCAGCTACACATATACATGACTAAAAATGTTCTAGTATGAATTGGACTTGATCATTTTTCTGCAAGGACACTTTAAGTATATAATTTTGGAAATATAGATGGCTCGATTACAGAAAAGTACACGGAAAGCCCTACTGAGATTCAGAGCAGGTAACAGCAACAGCAAGACTTGCTGTACTCTGTTTTATTTACTATGCAAGGTAGATTTGTTTTATTTGAATGCCTCACTCCCATACAAAGTATTACTGCAAATACCATGGCTGCAACTGAATGGCCAGTAAAGTCTTTTAAGTAATTATTTGGCCTTTTAATGTATTTATTTGACCTTTTAATCTATGTGTGTAGATTAGAGTTTACAAATTAAAATGTCAGATAAATGTTTTATTTCTTCTGAATAAATCACTGTTTTAATATCAAATTTTAGTTCCAGTTCCAAGCAATTTAGAAGTTTTACTGGTGTAAGCACTCAAAACTGAGCTCACTGATTGCAGCCTCTGGTAGACACAGTGATCTCAGAGAAAGCCTTCTGGCTGTTAGTGTGACATCTTTAGTAGTACAGCCCCATTTCTTGTTGAAGTGTGTTTCACCTAAACTATACCATTTAGCAAATAAAAACCATTTGGTAAGATACAGTAGATGGATGCCGAAATTGGCCTATTAAAGACGCTTTAGTAAATGGTATAATGAAATTCTCTGCAGCTGAGACACTAAGCTTAATATGACTGAGAATAGATAAAGCAAATAGTGACTAAGAGTAAAAGCACTTTATAGAAGATAATTGTCATTTAAGTAAGGTACTTTGCAGATGTGAGGGATTTCTGCAATACACTTCTCTTTCTGCTAGCATTAAAGGTAGTTTCCTCTCAGTAGTGACTCAATGTGGAGCAATTTGTTTCATAACTTGAGAGATTAAAATGTAGTTTGGAAGTTTGCTAAAACGTCTCAGTCTCTTCATTTTGTGATGCTCTGAAATAGGCTGTGCATTTATGAATGATTTTCCCTGGAGTCTTTATTAACTAACAACCACAAGTCCCCCACATCTTCCAGGACAAACTCCTGTGAGTAGCAGATTTTCTTGTTGCTTGCATAATACTTTTATATGCTGCAAGAAACTGTGCTTTACAGACAGATACTCTAGCAAAATTCCGGCTGACTAATAGGCCGTATGATTTAAGGTCAGATTTCAAGTGCAGGTTGGAGCAATACCTTTTTCTGATTACATACAAGAGTTGGACGAGCGTACTGGGTCTGGCTGGGTTATAAATATGCATCTGTGCTATAAATATGTATCTGTTCCCACGGTGTAAGTATGATCTCAATAGTAGGCTCACCTTGATAACTTTTTCAGAAATGTGGAGAACGTTGTCAGTTCTGCATGAAGCAGGTTTTGATTTCCAGAATCAAATTGAGTCTAATTTTGCCAATTTTTTCCTCTCTGAGGATCAATGACTCTGAAGTTATCCTCAACTCCTAAAGTTTATCTGTAGATAATAGTCTAACTTAAATAAAGGTTTAGAGAAAGGTTGTGTTTGAATCATACATGGTCAAGATCCAAAGCCAGATCAAGTGAGAGAGATGCCTCATGAGCTGTTCTTTGCAGTCCTTTAAAATAAGGGCAGAAAGACTACTCCTGAGCAGGGCTTCTGCAGGACAAGGTTTCCCAGATAAGATAGAAGAGGTCGACACAGACAAATTATGTTACCTGCTTCAGATGTCTTCTGCGATACAAGTCCTGAATCACTTTTTAAATGGGTGGCTTACTTGACTTGTTTCCTGCAATACATGTTATTCACAAGTAGTTGGGAAGCCTTTTCACTTCATCCCAAAGCACTTTTATTTTGCTAGACATTCTTTTTGTTTAATATGCAATCTATTCAGCAGCTCATTGCAGTGCCCCACACAACATTTGTATAAGTGTTGCTGTGTGTTTCAGAAGTCAGTATAGTTATTGTAAGGTTTAATGTTCACAGCACTTCTGAAACAAATGGCTTTTCAGTGTCCATATTATTTTATCATATCAGTAATAAGCTATTACATGAATATGGAACAAGTTTTATGTGTCACGGCAGAGAAACAGTATTAATTTGCCATACCATTACATTCTCATTTTGGATTAGCAAAGGTGTGACCGAGAACGATTTCTAAAACATCATTGTGTCTTATATTGCTGGCTGAGGAATGTGAAGAGGATAAGTGGAACTTTACTTTTAGATTAAAATCCCTCCTTTACATTTCTTTCTCCATCTGTGATGTTGCAGAATAATCTGCTGGCAGATTCTGCTGGCCAGAAGTCCTGCAGTAGCCCCTTGCACGTTTGATTTCATTTCTCTAAGGCCAAATCCCATAGCAAGGTCACTCAGAAATATCTTACCCACCACTTTCCCATGCAACTTTGTACTACAATAATTTTGTACTATTTCCTGCAACACATCTTGCCTGTGACTTTCCACCTTGAAAGGGCTCTATGGCTTGCACAGTGAGTGTTTCAGGTTAAGATTAGATTTAGGGTTAGCAAATGTTTTTCAGGGATTAAGTTATTCACATACAGAAGCTGGAGCCATCCCAAAACTCCTCGCTGAGAGCTTAAAATCAAATCTGCTGAATAAAATATTTTAGGTTAAATCCAATTGGGGGCTTGGGCTACCAGCATAGGAGAAAAACTTCTGCATTTTAAGAAGAGCAGGAGGCAGCGTGAGGAGGAGAGCAGGGCCTGCGCTGCTGTGCGGGCTGCTCGGGGGAGCATCCCTCAGACCTTGCTCAGCAGAGCAGACGGTGCTGCTCTGCAAATGCTTTGTAGTGATGTCTGCACAGGTCCTGCCCTGGTGCAGGTGTCCACAAAACCTGACAGTTTTCCCCCATTTTCAGTCTGGATTGCACTGTACCTCCAGAGTCAGCTGTGTCACAGCACATCTGATTTGCCTTCCACACCACAGTACTTTGCATTTGTCTTCAGTGAATTAAATTTTCTCAATTTCAGGTCATTTCTCCAATTTATCAGGATCATTTTTAAGCCTGTCCCTGAGAGACTTCCCTCCCTCCCCTCTCCCAGCCTCTTGTCATGTGCGTGTTTCAGCAGTGGACTCTCCTTTCTAATTACTCACTGTGTAAAAAGCCGTACCATCAGTGCTGATAAAGAATGATAATCATTTCTTTGCAGCCTGCAGAATTTAACAAGTGTGCCACTTCTGCTCTAGAAGGCTATCAATGGGTTTAAAATCATCCAGGAGGTGCATAATTATTTATTTAAATGTAGTGGGTTTATCGATTCCTGTGGAATCCAATTGATTTCATCCCTGTTAAAACCCAGGTGACTAAGGAATGTAGCCTCTTTGATAAATTAATAATTGAATCTAATAAATTATTAATCACAGCTCTTGTTCTGCCTTTGGTGACACAAGGTGCAAAGACCCCAATTAATTCCTCCCACCACCCCCATTTCATTCAATGAGCAGTTTCCATACCAAATTCAGGTCTTTTATAAATCTAGCAGAGGAATATTAGGTATGCTGTTGGTCCGTTTAGTTTGTAGACTGAACTATATATTTGCAGTGTTTGAGGCTCGCTGAAGTTATTTCAGGGTTGTTTTTAACGTACAAATCTTCAATTTTTCAGCAGAAACTCCTATATTCCGGAAGTGTGAGTTTCACTGCATGCACGCCACCATTGGGTGTGAAGCTGTGCATTCATTCACCTCCAAATTGTGGATAAAAATTACAAGCATTCTAAAACAATCATTAAAACTATAAATCAGATATTTATGTGGCACAAATAGCTGTGTGAGAAAAAAAGCCTGAAAATCAGATCTTGACTGTTGTGTATAGTAAGTGGAAGTCATCCATGGCACAAGAAAAGTTGGTTTAAGGAAGCTTTGCGTGTGTAACAGGGGGAATCAGCCAAATGCACTGCACTCTGTTGCTTGCTCTGAAGACTCCATTTCCTGCAGCTGTATGCAGCACTTTTTCTCATGATCTTGTCTTATCTTCTTATCTTCTAATGAGGAGAACCCAGCATGTTTTCTGGAAGATGAGATTATGGATGGCGCTGAACCTCTCTTGTTCTATTGTTCTGGTCTCGGGTACCAGTTGCCTCACTGGCCTAGTGACCAGCAAAAGCTGCTGTTCCCTGTCACCTCCTTGCCTTAGCAAGTGGCAGCCCTCCTAAGTGTCCTTGATCTTACCAAAGGATTTTTAATAGAACTACCTCATTCCTAAGATTCATTTTTATTTTCCTCCTGAATTATTTTAAAGCAAGATATTCTCTAAAAGGATTTATAACTTACCATTAGAATCCTCTTCATTGTGTTTAGGCCCTTTAGGATTTTGTCAGGATTACTAACAGGATTTTTATCACCAGGGAAATATGGCTTCAGACATTGTATCTTAAAAAAATACATCTGAAGCATAGACTGTCAATGAAGCAGCAAACACATTTATATTCTTCTCCAGAGAAGCTTGTCTTGAAAAGCAGAGGATAATTTAGCAAGGTGTTTTAATTTTTTATAATAAAGCGAAGTTCTGACTGAGGAAAACCATCTGCATAGGTGACAGCTTGACCGTCCTGGTTTACTGCTTTGCTACCATGTATCTGCCATGTAGGTCATAGGTGACAGCTTGACCGTCCTGGTTTACTACTTTGCTAGCATGTATCTGCCATGTAGGCTTAAAATACTTCACCCTGTTTTGCTGCAGCTGCATTCTCACTCGTTCTGGTCTCATACTTAAAGATATTCTTAAGTCCAGCTCCGATCAGCAATTCACTCAGGATTGCAAGCATGTACCGAAGTAAATCAAGCAGCCTCTCAAGGGTTTTCCTGCATCAAGACCTCTCTTCTTGTGTGTAGAGGATGAGTAAAGAAGGAATTAGGGACAATAGTTCCTGCTATGCTGGACCCAAGAGGCACCACAAGGTAAAAAGCATTCAACCTCTCCCCTGCGTTTATCTCTGGATGTACAAATCACACTATACGCGAGGTAAAACATTGTGTGGATTTGAATACAAAAGGAAACAGTATATGTGTTGTTATTTAGTGGCTTTTCTACACAGGCTTCTTTGTCTTGACTTAAAGTTGTTGCAATCATCCCACCTAGAGAAAGGGTGGTCAACAGGTTTCTACAGTTGCAGCTTGCCGTGTATCCGCTGTGAACTCCCTGAGCGAGCAGTGGAGGCAGTTCACCAACAGCATCTATGACACCTGTTCACGACCTTGTTATGTGTCCACGTTCTACCTAGTTTATCAATAGCTGGGGAATGGAAGTCAAATTAGGAAGGAAATGGGCCTGAGGAAATATTGCACTGTAGAAGAAAACGCGTTAACCTTAGATACGGTCTTCAGGGACGCAAGAGCTGAAATCCATGCAAAAGCAGATTTTACTTAAAAAAACCACTTCCTGATAACCAGATTCCTTCCTTTGTTTGTCAAATGAAGCAAGAAAGAAATACATTTCCTTTCTTCTCCCTCTAAAACTGCCCTCACGGTGTAGGAAGCAGAGCCTTCTGTCTTCAGGAAGCTTTTCTGCCTCACGCAGACTGTTGGTCTGGAATAAAGAAGGCTGAACTGCTGTTGTAGCAGAGCATTTTCAGGTCAGAGTTGGGGCAGAACCTTAAAAAATAGGAGGTAGCAACACTGTTTCTGAAAGTGTTTTCCAAGTCTTGGTTTTGCCCAGCAGGTAGGTTGCCGTGATGGGTTCCTGTGCTCTGGGTTCACTGAGGCTCTGAGTGTTCTTGTAAACTGTTCAAAACCATTCTCTAAATAATTGCTTTATTTAGAAAAGTCCCACAGGGTTTTTTCTGCCATTTGTTTGGTTTGGGGTGTGTTTTTTCTGTTCAATAAAGAGGATTTATTGGTAAATAAGCATTCAGCAGGTTGACTGACATTGAGTTAATTGGTTAAAATGCATGACACTGCAAAGGTTAACTGAGTCACATAAATGTGTTTTATTTTCATTTTAAAAAGTTTATTTAAAATTATGTGTCAGGGGATGTACTGTCAACGCTACTTTAATTTCATATCAACTATAATTATTTAAATGACCTCTAATCTATTATATCTTAGAAAGTCTAAAATGCAGTAATAGGAATGCTATCCTGTGAGTACAACCTTTTTAGCCACTTACAGGATTACCCTTAGCAATTTTCCAGTGCTTTAGGAGGTGGGGATGGACAGACCTTTCTGAGATATTTTCCTTCTTGATTTCTAAAAACTTTCTGGATCACTTAACAACAAGTTTGGATTCATTAACAACCAGTGGAAAATACGGAGATTACAGCGAATGACAGAAAATCCAAGCAATAACAAGCATGACCCATCCAGATCCAAGTGCCCAGGGCTTTGTCAAGCTGTGACCATATGATCTCCGTGAGCTGCATGCTCATCTTCTGTTTATAAAGGTATTTAGGATGTTCTCCAGCTCATCTTCATTTGCCTGAAGAGTATGAAGAGGTTTTGCAAAAAAACGCTCACAATAAAATGCTATTAATGTTTAAACTGATGAGTACAATCCTCACAGCTGGTAGCTCCATGCTGTTTACAGCAGAAGTGATCTGTTTATGTATTTATAACAGGCCAGGTAGTGATTAAAGTCAGGGGACCAGGAGGGTCAGCTTGCCTTAGCAGTCACTGCCATCGCAGAGCCCCTGGTGCAGAGCCCCTGCTCCCCACACCTTACCCAGCTCAGGTCACTTTTGTCCCTCCACGAACCACAGATTCTGCTTCTGCACAGCTAAATTCTCTAAGTAAAAAATCATGCAATAGGATTAAGTGTGTGTGATCTTTAAAAAGAACCCTGTGTCAGGTAACTTTTATATCCATCCTTGGCTTTGACCCTTCAGGCTTTAATCAGCTTTCATTTTCAAGCTCATCTTTGAACCCGCAAAGGCTCTCTTGTCAAAGGCCAGATATTGTACCTAATCACTCAATTTCAAGAGCTGGGCTTTAAAATTAAAATACCAGATATTCAAGTTCACGATAAGGGCAGGAAAAGTCATCCTTAAAACAAAAGTTAGCAGGATGTCTTTATTCCTCTTCTGTGCAGTCTCTGCCCCGTGGTGCGGCCCTGCATCCAGAGCCATCTTTCAGCAGCACCCATGAGGAGGGGGTGCATGGAAGCTCCTTTCTTGAGTCAAATTTCACAAATACCAAACCTGGCAGCTCGCCTAGTGCACGTGGTTTGTTTTAGCAGGGGACCAAACAGTTTAATTGCTCAGATTCCAGGCCCTGACCTCAACTAACCTTAATTAATTAATTAGATATCGGCACAAGTCATCAAGCCTGGAGGTGAGGAGAGGAAAAACCTTCTATTTTGAGGGTCTGGGACCTTCTTGTTTGTCTTTGCCAGAGGAAGGGAGGGGGAAAAGTGCTTTTTATTGCTGTTAAAACAAGACCTGGCAAGGCTCAGGTGATGTGAGCAGCAGTGGGCATGACTTTGACTTCTCATACAGGAGTTCGTGTGGCTCCTGTCACCTCCAGGAGGCTACTGCACATGCCCAGGCTTATCTGCTGATCAGTTGAGTTGATTTTTTAGGAACTAAATGCACATCAATGCAGAAGGGGTGCAGCTGGGGTGGATGTTAGATACTCTTTCATGCAGGGGTTGGTGGTAGGCTGTCCATCAGAGGTTGGATTGTTACAGGACAAATGACCCCAGGTATAGGATTGTAAATCCCTCTGGACTCTCTGGATAGTGAGGATAAAATGGTCCATCCAGTGGGCAATTCAGGTGGGTCTAACTGGACAGAAAGCCACTCTCTTGATTGTAAGTCCCTGAGCTGCCCTTCTGGGAACAGCATCCTCTGCAAACTTTTTGCTGGATGCTAAGAGGGAGGTGGAGCAATCGCAGCAATTGCTCTCATACAGCTTGGGGTGGCTGTAACTCAGCAGGACACAGCCTTGTTTGTCTGCAGGCTCAGATTTGGGGCATAACAGCTTCCTTTGGGAAGGGAAGCACGGCTCTCCTGAATAATTCATGGTTTTTCCTTAATTATTCACTAATAGGTGCCCATTCTTGTATAGAGATCCCAGATAGAATGCCAACAGTATATTATGTCTCTAAATATAATTTTTCAGGAGTAGTTTAAGGCCAAGTTTTCAAGGTTATAAAAGCATCTTAAGACAGAGATAGCAATTTTCAAGACCAGTAATTAAGCCAGGCATCCAATTCCCCAGGAGCACAACCTCTGTAGGCATTTTGTAAATCTGTCTTTTGGCACCTTATGACCTTGGCATCTTTCTCAAGAGCAGAGAACTGAGGGAGTTTGGATGACTTCCTATGGCTAAATGGTGGTGGAAGCTTTTGTTAAGCAGGAAATGCAAAACTGATCTTTTAGCATGTTTATTTTGTCAGCTGCTCTCTTATGATACAGCAGAAAATACAGGTCCTGTAGAAAGCTGAAATGACAAGGAATCTTGTTATTTTGAGGGTGAAAAAACAAGTAATGCCATGTTTTTCTTCTAGTTTATTTAAAATTTTATGTCTGAGACTACAGTACCAACTTTGCATGGCATCATTAGAACATCTTTGCTTCAAATTCCTTTGCACCAATTCATTTCTCAGAAAGTCTGAAATGCAGCTGACAAATGCTAAATCTTTTAAGCGTAGTCTTCCCAGCTGCACAACACCACTGCTTGTTTTGGCAGAGCCCCAGCATGGCTGGGTGTCCTCTCTCTACTTTCTGTCCTCAAAATTTTTTCTGGATCAGAGCTTTTGACAAGTAGAGAGTGTAGGAGTGTCATGTTCAACAGCTCCAAACCATGAGAAGGAAGTCAAACTGAAGTCAATCAGCATTCCTGTGCTGACCATGTGATGGTGTATTTGTTTTGGTTAGTTGAGATCCTGATTCATTGAAGAAAAGATTAAACTGAGATGAATGTTCCAAAATGTAATTGAGGGGTTTTTTTACCTAAACAGCCTCTTTTGTAATGAAATATTGCTTTGGCTTACAGTTTTATATAAGTGCATCTTTTATTTATTTTTTGGTCAATTAAGTTAATGGCAGAAACTATAACAACTTAATAGAATGATTTAAGAACTAGTAGAAAGTAGTGAAATTTGGGATGCTTTGATTTCCATTAGACCAGAGTCTGAGCACCTCACTGCTGTGCTCCAGCCTCCTAACTCCTTGTGTAGGAGCGAATCCTGTCTCCTCTTTGCCCTTTGGGGAGCAGGGCATCTTTCTCCATTCCCCAGCCCAATGGTGAGCTGGCTCAGTCCCAGCAGCAGCATGGCCACGTCAGCAGGCACAGTTAATTCTGCTGGTTGGCCTCAGCTTGGGGATCAATGCATTGGATATTATCTATAATATACATTTGCCCTAAGGCTCGAGTCTTTAAATGTGTTTAGGAACATAAATATGCAAGTGATTTCCTGATGGACTTGCCCAAGATCGCAGATGAGGGCTGTGATCAAATGCTCTGTAACTCTTTCTAGTCCCTGGAAAGGGATGGAGCATTTCTGGAAATGGCAAAGTGTTGGACTGTGTTAGGATTTTAGGAAACAAAAAATATTTAGTTTGCAAAAGAGAGCAAGTAGAATTCACATAACCCAGACATGAGGATTTTCTATTCCCTGCTGAGCGTGTGTTAACCGTACCCCTCTTCAACTGCCAATATTGTAAACTTATAGCTGATCACTTACAAATAAACTAAAGAAGACTAATTGTTTACAGAAATTATATGGTAAAAAACTGTGCAAAACAAATATACTTGCTTAAATTATAATTTTCTTCTGGATAATTCACAAAGAGGAGAAACGTGATGCTTTATTTATGGCAAATTGTTCACCGCTGTGAAGTGATTTGTCAGTGAAATGTTGATTCTTGCCAGATATTTATAGAGCTGTGTCCGAACTTATTGAATATTTCAAGAGAGAGTCACAGGAACATTGCGTAGCATAGTTAGTCCTTGTGTGTAAAATTCTGGTAATGAGTGCTTAGCATGAAGTTTTGGCTCAAGAAAATCAGCCAATACTCTACATTGGTATTAGATTTTCTTTACCTAAATTTCAGATCAGAACAGCACTGCCTTGCTAGTTTTAGCTTCTATGTGGAAGTAGGAGAAAGCAAGTGAAATGACAAAAATAATTGTTCGCTAGGCTGCTGCTTCAGAAAACCCTTTCACAAACATCAGCTTTTCCGTTAGGTTTTTATGGTGCCCAGATAAACAGCAGCAATTCCTGGTGGTTGAATTGCCATGTGTGTTACTTGACAGCTGCCAATCAATCTCTGCTGAAATGTACTGCTTTGTTATATGTGCTTTATGAAAAATACAGGGAACCATTCACACAGTCTAGGTAGACTTCATTAGCAAAGTGACAATAATGGAGCACTTCCAGAGCAAAAAGACAGCTTATGGGAAGTTTAACCTGCCTTCCAGCCCAGCTTCGGTGTGGAATGGGAGTTTTCTAACCAAGGAATTTAATCTAACTTCCTAAATCTCTAGTCCAATAGTGGAAATCGTGCAGGGAATAGAGAAGTGATTACTCATGTGTCTGGTTATTGCCATTTGAATCTGAGCAGGATGCTTGTGAGATGCATACCAGCAGAGGCTGGCTTCATAGTTTGGGCACTTCACCTTCTCACTGTCTGACTTCATCCTGATTAAAGTGGTTATGGCTTTTGTCTCTGTTTTACTTCATATTCCTGGGATGTCTTAGTGAGGAGGCTTGCCCTGACTCAGCGTTTATAATGGATTTGCATGATTCATTCAACGTTATCAGAATGTTCAGAATTAATATTGCAGCATGGTTATATACATTTTTTTTGACAGTAGCTAAGTTAGCAGCACTAAGGGAGTAAAACCAATGCTGAGTCATAGCAAAGCCCTCTTCAAGTCAATAGCTGACCATGTAGTCTTCAACTTCAGTGAGCCCCGAATTTCACCATGAATTGGTGTGTGGTAAAGCTGTGTTTTAAGGATATAAATACATTGACCAAATTATTTGTGAGTCTATACATTATAGCAAACACAGAGCTATGCTGATTTTTACTCAGCTAAAGACTGAAAGCCTAGTCCCACTGCTTTGAAATTGGTTTTCTGACTTCTTACAAGACTCCAAGGGAAAAAGCCTGTGATGAGAGGCCCAGCTTTGAAAACGTAGCAGGATTTCTTTTCTGTGGTAGCTAGGGAACAAGCTTGAAAGTCAGGTTTATCCATATATGTGCATATATATACATGAACACTTGAAATGTGTGTGTGTTGTAAAGCTTTTTAATATATATTTATATATTCACAAATGTATATTTGCATGCATGTATTATATATATTTTAAAAAATCAGTTAACGCTAAATAATTTAAAAATGAAGAACTGAAGTTTTCTTCCTTGTACTAGATGTAACCTATACAGTGTGCCAAGCAAAACACCACAGCTTGCGTGCCACACTACTGTAGCTATTACCGTTTTAAGGAAGTTAGATATTTCAGAAGATGTTTAATGAAAATGCTTGCTTTCTTTCACACTGGCGCTGTTTATTTTTATCAAACTCTCGCTGGTTTGTTAAATATCACTAAATGATATTTACAACTTTTCAAGGCTCCCACGCACCAGGTGCAAAGATTTTCATGTATCTATTTATTACATATATATATTCTTGATTGTACATAATCAAAAGGAGAAATTAATGACAAATTCCCATCTATGCATCATCAGACACGTCACTCCACAAATATAATCTCATTTTATCTCTATTCAGGGAAATGGATCAGGCATTACAGCCCAAAAGACTGAATGCCAAGTAGTCTTCTATGAAACTTCCCAGCAGGTTAAGGTTTGCATACCCCTGTCATGGTCTCACCCCTTTATTTTGGCAGAAACTTCATCTTAACTCCCATACAAACCCACAGCTGCTGGCATTTGAGTTTCCTCCTCTTTGCAGTCCCAGCCCCCTGAGAGAACCTGTGAGTGCATCTCTACTGCCATGACTCCATCTATTTCCAAATAACTCTGTTTTCAAATATCAGCCCTAAATAACCTCTTTCCCTTGCCCACAACCCTCAATTTCTCACCCCATCTTCAGCCACATTTTAAGTGTGGATTTTGCAATTGGTCTAATTGAGATGCAAGCTGTTGTCCCATACGTAGGGCTAAATATGTGGGGAGGACCACAGACACCAAGCAATGTCCCTGTGATCTGCATGTGGTCCTGTTGACTCCAACTGCTGTGCATTGGAAAGCTCAGCATCGCGGGTGCTGTTCCTATGAATGCAAGCTTTGTGCCACAGGTAGCTTTTGCAATTATTTGGTGCTTCCTTTAAGTACATTTGAAGAAGACTGCATTTTCAGTCAGTTCCCTTCATTGTCCAGAATTTTAGCCCAATTTTTCCCAAATTCCCAAGTAAAACTGTTTCTGAATTTTCTTGTAAAACTGATGGTGTCGGTTTAATTGAAAACAGGAAGGCATCAACCAAACACTAGTCTTAAATATTTTCAGATGTCAAATAGAGTAAAAAAAGTACCTTAAGCTTTGCTTCTTCAGAGAAGTCTGTGTGTGTGTTACTAATGGACACTTTAGTCTGGGTTGCCCAGTACACCTGTATGACTTCACCTGTATTTATTTCTTAGCAAATTTATGATACATTATGGGTTGTATATGGTTGTCAGTGCCACCTCAGAATACTTTAGAGCACATCAGTAACCAGTCTGCAAGGTCAGAGTCAAATTTTTTCTGCTTAATTCTAAAGCATTTTTGGATGATTCAGAGAAAAAGGTATCACGTTCACCACATCAGTGGAAAGTTCTTAATTTTTTACATGAAAGTGTAGTTGGCATATCAAACGTTGAAGATAAATTTATGACAGCAATTCTAATTCGAGCCACGTTCTTGAGTTCAGTCCACCTGAGCACAAAGACCGTTTGATTGATAGAAAAAACGTGTGATCTATCTGTCCCTAGGGTGCCATCTTTTCCCATTGTCCCTTTGAGCTCTCAGTTCTGACACAATTGAAAACAGGGGGTCGGGTTCCTGCTCAAAATGGAATGATTTTATGCCACTTACTAGCACTACTTCCTTGTAGGCCAGCCAAAAAAGATGGAAGAGTTTGACATGGTTTTATAACCCTTGAAATAAAATATATTAGCTTACACATATTTGCTCTGTCTCTTTCTTCTAATGTACATGTTATAAAATTAGTCTGAAGCAGATTTCTCATAGAGTAGGAACATGCTTATTTGGAAGATTTCTTACCTTTATTTCTGACATAAAATATCTAAGTGGTATTTTAGATTTAGTTACGAATAAATACAGCTTATTGATAGACAAATGATACACCTGATGCTTTGCTTTCCTGTTATTTTGACATTTTGCTTGTAAACAGTGTTTGTGAAACTTGAAAATTAACAAGGTGGAATTATCTGATACAAAGAGATTACATTGAAATTTGTGAGACTGAAATGGAATAGAAATATATCTACAACCATTTTCCTGTATTATTTTCCATAATCATTTCAGGTGGGTGTTTGTGTTTCAGAAACTGCAATTGATGCTACATAGCTCCTTTCATCCAGAAGAAATGGACTACAAGGTGTTTTATAGACTGTGGTAATTTAACTTACAGCAGTAATATAGGCACAACATGGCAAACAGACCTTCTAACTGGCAGAGCACTTAATTCATGCTGAACATTAAGCACCTCAGTAGTCCCATGATGAAATCCACTTTGAAACTGCTGACAGGCCATTTTAATGTTAATCACATGCTTACAACCTCTGCCGTATCAAGGACTTAATTTACCAACACTTGAACAGCAGGCAGCGAAAGAAGGAGAAAAGAGGGAAGATGGCAAGAAATCATTTCCAAGATAAAAAGCACTGCACTTCAAAAGTTACTGAAACGGTCATGCTCTCAGAAACCTTATTGACACTTGAATTTATGCCAGGATGTTGTTATTGCCCACAAAACAAATCAAAAGAT
>NW_010205318.1:32577-51465 GCF_000695765.1 Mesitornis unicolor | reverse complement strand
AGGGAAAGACAAAGCTTACTCCTTCCATCCAGAAACCACACAGTGCAAATTTGGCTCCGTTTGGCTTTGTCACTGATAAGAACAAAGTCTTGCTCACTCTTCCCTTTATGGGAAGCGGTCATTCTTGTGGCATTAGTATGTTGAATCCAAATATTCTTGAGAATATTCTTTCAGAATATTCACATCTCAGCTGTTGCCTGCAGCTCCACAGGCAAACCAAATAAAAATGCAAAAGTGGGAAGGGTAGGAGTCAGCCTTTGCCTTTGTGGGGATGGGGTTGTCACCAGTCAAGGGGAATGGAGGAAACTCCCTAAAATATGTTCACTTAACACAGGTAGGTGAGAAAAAATGTCCTTCAATAAGTGTGATTGCTTGCAGAGATGATATTAGAACAGCAATGTGTTGAGTTTAGGGCTTTGGTGAGCACATGGAAGGGAATTTGGTGTATCAGGATCAGATTGGATGCTCCTAGAGCCACATAATGGAAAGATTTCAGGCAATGTGTGAGATTCGTGCATGATCGGTTGCTTTAGAGATTTCAGTGACAGGATGCAAAACAGATCCCAAACTATTTGGATGTCCAATAGGCATTTTGTAGGTTTTCCTATCTGGGCCTTGGATGACAGATTGTCTCCAATTCAGTGGTTTTGGCAGTTCCTTACTTGTTTCCTTTTAAGTATAAATATATAACTTTTTAAAGATATATAGATCAATCTGCTGGAAAAAAAAATCCAAACATTTCTTCTCTTATCATTACAAATACGAATGCAGAAATATCACACAAAATGGAAGATGGGGAGATGTGTGCTGACAGCAGTAAAACTTTTGCAGAACACATTGAAACTTCTATCACTAGAACTATTTTATTGCAGCTGGGAACAACAGAAACTGTGCAAAGTAATCATTAGAGACAATAAAAGCAATGCTTTTTTCTCCAGATAGGTAAATCACATTTTGAGAGGTAATTGATAAACTAATGCTGCACAGCCAGCTGTAAATAAACCATCCATCTCAAGGATGAAATATATACTTTCTTCAGTCACAATCCTAAACCTCCATCAAAGATCTAATTTCCTCCCTTTAGCAGAGGAAAATACAAGCCTTTATCAAACAGTAATCCTTTTAACAGAAATGCCAATTAAAGCCACCCTTTTCTTTATACTATACAGGTCCTTACCATCTGTCTTGCAACTCCATACTGTAAATAAGAAGGAAAATAAAAGGGTTCTCAGTTTATTATAGCTTTAACTGTAGGAAACAAAATTCAAGCATTCCCTTGATGTCAACAAATATCTCTCTTGGCACCCAGTGGAAACATGAATGTACTTTTGCACTTCTGCTTGAATTAATGAGTTTGAGCTTAGTGCTCAGGGTGCAGGGCTGGGAGCCGGAGGCTTGTAACCTATAATACAGGGCTGGAGGGACTTCTCTTTGCTGAGGGCAAACAGGCCTCGGAAATGCCTTTGGCAGACCACACAGCAACACCGAACTGCAGGGGCAGGCATCTCTGAGAATGCACAATGAAAATCATGGAAGGGGGGCTGTAATGTTGCACAGAAGTGCACTGTGATGTTAACAATGCTTTGCACCATCCATTAAAGCTTCCTTGGAACAAATCAGCAATTTCTCATAAGCTACATAAACACCATAACTTCTTATTTGGAAAGGGGATGTCTCTCCAGGATGTCAAAGCTAGGAGAAGTCTTCTGCACCTTTCTACGGTTGTACATTTAAGTCAGAGCAATCATATTTGAATCATATTTCAAAGTAATCTCTCTGGTTTTCTCCCCTTTCTCTACCATGCCTACATAAACACCTATCCCACTGCTCAAAATCAGGAGATATGACAACCAAGCCCATTAATAGCAGTTTAAAAATGAAACGAGAGTCACTGCTTCTTGAAGCCGCAGTGTATTTTCAGAATGGTACTATGAAAATAAAGCAATGTTTCGTGAAGATGCTTGAGCCCTCTTTTCTTTCACTTATAGACATATTTTAAGTTTTCTATGACCCCTTTTATTTCATTTTTAGGAACTGATTCATAAGTTTATTTCCTTTTTCTGTTCTGGCAACAACTTGATCTGTTGGCCAAGAGGAGTCTGTCTGTGTACAGAAGAGCTGCAGGTCACCAAATTTGGATGGAACCATGAACTGTGATTAGAAATGGACTAAATCTTATTACAAGTGGGGTCCAGAGGTTTGTTTTTCTTCCTCACTATGTTAGTTCCATTGCCCAGAAGTGCCCCTGTTGTTTGGCAGTGGCATACATACAGTAGTTAGATACTGGTGACTGTAGTGGAAAGGACTTAATGTGTGGCCCTTGCTTAAGCTGTGACATTAATACTGTATTTGATAGATGTAACCTATGAACCCCCTGCAATATGATGAGTTCAGCAGCTTATTTTGGGCCAGTTCCTATGATATTATAAATTTGCAAACATAGGTCAGGGAGGAAAGGTTGCTTTTGATGGTGTAATGAGCTGGAAAATTAATCATATAAAATTGCTCCTTTCAAGTAAAGTAAAAATCTTTTTTTACACTAAATATCTCTTTTAAAACCCTTTTTAAGATCCAGGAGCACAGAATCTATGTTTTGCAACAGTTATTAGACAGAATTTCAAGGAAAAAGGTATTTTTTACCACCTGTATTGAATGAAAGAGTTGTCTACCTCAATGCCTTGATTCAGGACTTAATTAATAAAGTTCTTAGCAGGGTTGTAATTCCTAACAAAATTACCTTTTTTTCCCTGATTTTTACTATTCCTTCAGCTTTGCCTCTGTTAGTCTCATAGTTTTGCAGAATATTAATTCTGCTTCAGATACACCTCATGGAGACCTAACCACGTGCTTCTACAAGTTCTTTGTAAGTCAGCGCCTTCTCTGGAACTGGAGTGGCAACACCTTAATTCCCCTTCATATTCAGGAAGAGCACCCAAAGGCTTGCTGCTAAACTACTTCCTATCCTTTTAATAACTACTTTAACTCTCCAGTCTCCAGTTTGATGGCTTGTGTTTTATTGCAAAGTGAGCTTTCCTCTTAAAGATAATGATGACCTTTGGTTTCTAAGTACCTAGTAAATTGGTCTCAGGGTGTGTTATGGCTTTGACTTGTTGAAACACCCACCTCGGTCCCTGTACAGCTTCTCTCTGTCCTTACCAAGTTTGTGGCAATGATGCGTTTTCCATGTTACATTGGTGATCGTGTTATAATTGATTAATAAACTGCACATCTGCAACATTGAGAGGTGTTTGCTGCTTTATGCACACACAAGGAACTCCAGTCAAAGTGTATACCTAACACAGACAAAGGTTTTATTAATGGAAAAGACATTATATGCAATGTAGAAATTGCTGCTTTAATTATTTGTTAGACATTTCTCATTAAAAAACCTAAGAAATGGGAGAAAAATAAGATCAACTATTTAACAAGAGAGGCAGTTTATTGAAATAAATGAGTCCTGTCTATCTGATCATACTTCTTTTCCAGCACAGAAGCCCAAATCTTACAGTAAGCTTGAGGAACAGGCTATGTTCTTCAGACAAAGTCAGTCTGAAATATCAGTACCATATTCTGGTTTAATTGTGCTGCCTTGGAAGCCTGATGGTGTATAAGGATCAGTGTCATATGTGATCCTAGGTGGCAACAAATTTTAGGATGTTCCTAATCCATGAATGTGTGTAACCAAAGATAACCAAAACTGTGCTATATTCGTCTCAGAAGGATGTAAAGGACTTTGGTTTCCTTTCCAGTAATGGGTACTAAAGCCTCAGTCACTCTTGTAAGATGTGAACCAGAATGTCTCCATGATGAAATCTTGTAGAGTGTCTTGGCCCTTGCGGCCAAGAAGGCCAATGGCATCCTGGGGTGTATCAGAAGGGATGTGATCTGTAGGTCAAGAGAGGTTCTCCTTCCCCTCTACTCTGCCCTGGTGAGACCGCATTTGGAATATTGTGTTCAATTCTGGACCCCTCAGTTCAAGAGGGACAGGGAGTTGCTTGAAATAGTCCAGCGCAGGGCCACAAGGATGATGGAGGGAGTGGAGCATCTCCCTTATGAGGAGCGGCTGAGGGAACTGGGTCTCTTTAGCTTGGAGCAGAGGAGACTGAGGGGTGCCCTCATTCATGGGGATCAATTTGGAAAGGGCGAGTGTCAGGAGGAAGGAGCCAGGCTCTGCTCTGGGATGTCCAATGACAGGACAAGGGGCAATGGTCCCAAGCTGGAGCATAGGAGGTTCCATGCGAACATGAGGAAAAACTTTTTTACTGTGAGGGTTACAAAGCTCTGGAACAGGCTGTCCAGAGAGGTTGTGGAGTCTCCTTCTCTGGACACATTCAAGGCCAACCTGGACGCATTCCTGTGTGACCTGGTCTAGGTGATCCTGCTCTGCAGGGGTTGGACTGGGGGAGCTTTCCAGGTCCCTTCCAACTCCTGAGATTCTGTGATTCTGTGGAAGGATTTAGGTCCTTCCTATGGAAGATTTAAACCAAGAAAAGTTCAGAAGAGGAAATACCTCTTTCTAAATGCTCCAGCTTCCGCACCGGACACACACATTTTAATTTCATAAGAATTTCTGAACAATTGCTACAGGTGTCAATTTACTCCAGAGAAATGTAGACAGAAATTTGAAATCCTCTGGCAGAGTACCAGTTCTGGTGAGGAATGCTACTGTCTTTTTGGCAAATTTCACCACATCAATTAGCATTCATAAATAGTAATTAATTAGAATAATTTACTACCTAACAAGGAAAGTGGCTTTCTTGTGAACACTTGTGTAATGTATATAAATAATACCACACTGAGGGTTTTGTCAGTGTTCATCAGTACCCCTTTCCGAATACTTTGAATAATCCACTAGGCATTCATGTTGTTTTTGAAATAAAACAACCCTCCTTATACAAATAGTGTAATTACTAAGGCCACTGCTTAAATAAGTCACTCCATCTGTGAACTGCATGAGCCTACATAAAATAATTCACTGCACATGTAAAAAGAAAGGGAGAGACATACAGGAAAAGTGCAGATAACCCCAGGGCTTAGCAGTAGGACTGCTACAATTAAATAAAAGATTTTCTGAAGGTGACCTTGTGAGTGTTCATTTCTTACTCTTGTCAAGAGTGGGCCACGGTGACAAGGTGGGCAGAAGGTGGTAATGAGACAGTTTGATTGATCAGTGAATGTCAAATTAATTCAGCTTGCCAGAGCAAAACACAACCCTGCACGATGGAATAAATAGACGAGAGGATGTGATACTTTGACTAGAACAATGCCCTGAAACCATTGAAAAGATGGCTTGGGCATGGAAAGGTAAAAAATGCATTTTGTAATGAATTGTCCTTCAAACCAAATTTGGTTTTACAACAGGAGATAAAAACTCTACGCAAATCTCAGCAGCTTTGCCAAAAGGAGGAGCAATATAATAGAAAAATGTTAGTGAGACAGATGACGAATATTCATTTATCTTTAGGCAATCTGCAGATTCAGCCTCTTAGATTAAAATCAAAGGCACCAGTCTGGAGAATTCAGTAATTTAAAACATGAAGGTAAAACACCCTTTTTAAACTTTATTTTATATGTACAAGTGCGTATAATTTTATAGAGCTTCTTCAGAATCAATCTTGAGAAGACTGGCCCATTAAATATATTTATTTGGATTTGATGGCAATCATTTATGAAATGTTTAGGGTCTATGATATACACAGAATAAAACCCTGGCCTATAGGATCAGTGGCAAAGGCTCCCTGGCTTTACTAGGTGC
Source organism: Mesitornis unicolor (assembly GCF_000695765.1). Taxonomy (NCBI): domain Eukaryota; kingdom Metazoa; phylum Chordata; class Aves; order Mesitornithiformes; family Mesitornithidae; genus Mesitornis; species Mesitornis unicolor. The sequence goes on along the minus strand of NW_010205318.1, from coordinate 45,710 downwards.
TGGGTATTGCTGCTACACGTGCAAGGTAAAATTATCCCTACTGAAATCAGATTTTTATCTGATAATCAAATATAGTGTCTATTTTCAAACTTAATTCAGCTCATTTCACTACTATTAGCATGAAAAAGTGTTCACCTCCTTAATAATACTCTTCCTTGAGAAAACGTATCCACAGAACTTGTGTCTCTAATTAGCATGTTGCTGCTCTTGGGCAGCTCCTTCCTTTTCAAGGTGAATGCAAATCCAGAAAACCTTCTTGCTTCTGAATGTAAGGATGGTTTTGATGCAACAGGGTTAGAAGGAAGGGAAGTGGTGATGTTATGGAGAAACCAGAGCAAGAGGTGGGAAAATGTCCAGCATAGCCCTATCAGCTGTGGGATCCCATCTTGGTTTTCCCCAGAGCTCTTTTCCAACGATGTTGTCAGGTGCTGGCTTTGCAAGCATCTTTCTCTAAAACCAAAAAGCTGGCACGGTAAATGCGAAGTCTACACCACAGATACGCCAGCACAGGAATTATTTCAGCTGCTGGCAGCCTGTAATTACATAGCCATACATTGCTAATTGATCTTTTTCATAAAATAAGTAGCATTGTCCTATTTAAACTGTAAAGGTACTTATGTCAGCTTTATGTTGTGAACATAAAGCCTAGACTAGGAATTTGCTGCAGTTTCACACAGGATTGGTGTCTGTGTTGCAATTGCAAGACACACTTGTACCAGTATAGCAAGATATCTACCTGGGCTTTGTTATCAGCCCTTCGTGTATCTGCTATACATAAAATTTTTCTTCTAAGTGTAATGTTGAAGACACGGAGAGAGCTATTATAACTAGAGTTAGTTCAAATGCTCAGTTTCTCCTGGGTATATTCATGCCATCGCATGTGTATAATAATTTCCTTAGGTTATTCTGTGTTCCACTGTGTTAACTTTCTATGAACATTTCTGCAATATGGTTTTATCAATTCAAATATTCATAAAATGGCTGTTTCTAAACCAAGGCACATTTGCAAGGGCTACTCCTGGTGCTTACGCGTGTACTTGTTCTGAAAGCACAGAGTGTCCTTGTATTATTCATAAGAAATTCTTGTTTTCAAAAATGCCTACTGAAAACAATAGCAGCTGAGATGAGTAATTTTGCTCCAGTATTAACAGAGTTTTAGGGCCGCAAATGTAATTTGCTGAATGCCAGGAAAGGCTGATAGTAAGGTTATTTGTGCAGGCACAACTCCATCAGCTTTGGTGTATACGCTATAAATCAGGGTTTGTATCTGGAGGGACAGAAGCAAATTCCTCGAGGTGAGCTGCTCATGCTTGTGTTCAGTTGTACCATGGGGCTGGCCAAACCTGGAAATTTGGCATTGTGAAGGCTCAGGCACCAAGGACACATTCCGTGTGGTGCAAAGGGAGAGTGTGCAGTAGTGGAACATTGGTCCTGTGGATTTTCTCCACAGGCATGCTGGGAAAATCCGCTGGTGCCAGTGCACTTATTCTAACATGACACCAGGACTGCTGTGAGCACATCTGGGCCTCACGGCACAGATTGGATGGGGAGCAGGAACAAATTTTGCCACCAACTTCAGTGGGAAACAGATCTAGGCATTGTCTTTTTATGCATTTATCTGCAGTGATTAATTTTTTAGGGAGTCAGGGACAGCCAGCTGCCACTGAGCTATCTGTTCCTGGGCTCCAACTGTTCAATAACTTCCCAGCTGGAGAAGCTTTTGTCCCCACCTCATCTCTTTTTCGGTCGTTCACATTATTACTTGATAAATATCTCATGACATGATGCTCTCTTTTACCCAGACCTGCACCTTAGAGACCTCCCTGCAACTTCTGCCATCTCAACCCCAGGAATGTAATGCATAAATAGAAAAAAAAATAGATTACTTGATGTGACATGAAGTGAGACCTGAAATACCCTTGGTATTGTGTGTTAGGTACCTTTCAAACCTTCACACGCTATGGGGTTTAATGGCTTACTACAGTTCTGTTGAAAAACTTTACTTTCTTTGTCTGAATAGAAATTTGTCATCTATGGAGGAACAATTAGTCAACCTGATAGATGACAGTCTCTTGATCCTATCAGTATGATTAGACAATGCCTATTAGGTTCTTAGCTCATTCTTTCCTGCAGCTATAAGTGTATTAAAATACTTGTTTGGACACTACTTGCCCTTGATGAAAACTCCTATTTGTTTTAATAGAGGGATGAGAAACTTCAATGCATAGCTTTAGGTACGCAGTTTGAACACCCTGAGTTAGAAGCCTGATCTCTGATGAGCAGAACCACCTTCAGCAGATGCTGATTTCTTCCCACCATGAGAGGAAGTTCATGGGTCATTTGAATGCCTCAGCAAAGTGCTTAAACTGTGTATTCTCTACAAAGGGACACAGTTTTGAAGTGGTCTCTAGATCTGCACAGACTACATCTTTCCTCCACCAACAGGTATTTGCACATTGGTAAACCTTACTTGCCTTAATTTTGCTCCTCTTGAAATCTGTCATTGAATTCAATGGGAGGGATCTCAGCTCACCCACTGCCTTGAAATTCCACATATTCTTTATTGGAACAGTAATAACTAACTTTTTCTCCACTGCGATAATGTTATTTAACTCTCCAGTTCATTTATGATAATATTCTCTCTGTAATATTTATTGTGCATGTTGAAACTTCTTACTTGAACTTCATTTCCAGATAATGTCCATATGTCTATATGATAACGTTCTGATTTTCCAGCTGATGTACATTTCTCACTAATGCAGCACTTGAATGCATAGCCATTGCTCTGAACTTTGAAGAGGTATCACAGGGCTGGAATGAACCTAAAAGTTGATTTAATTCCTCTCTCATCTTTAAACAATTCACACCAAAAAATCAAGTGCAAAGTACTCCATTGATTAAAGATTATTTAATGTTTGAACAGCTTTCAAAAAAAAGCCACATATCTAAAACTTAGTCACATTTCTGTAAGCTGGCATTTCTGACATTCTTATTCTTAATGTTTAAGGAAGGGAAATGGTTTTGATTTTTCCAAAGAAAATACCAGGTTTTGCTGTGGTGAAAGGAAAACCACCGTTTGCTGAGATTCCCGCTGCTGTGACTCATTTACTTGTCCTGCTCTTTCAGTAATTAGCCCAGATGAGCTCTCTTTCTGCCAGTTGGCATCCCCAGAGCATCCGAGGGGAATCCTGGTGCTTTCTGTTTGCATCAGTTAAAATGAGAAAGGTCCTCGGTCACTCCTGAGCACAGATTTTGGCATCGTACCCCTCTCGCAGGGCTCGCTGCCTTCTTCCCTCGTCTCCCTGCTAAATAAAGCATGGAGCCCCAGCAGCTGGGTCTGGTAGGGATGTTCTCATGCCAGGGATGTGGCATCTCTGAAGGGTCACCTTTGGGGAGGGAACATTTGAAAACATATGGAAGGAAAATGCTGCTTGGGAGATTTTTGACACCTTCAGTTTCTAAATTGGTGCTTGGATGTGAGGAGAGATTACTGCAGGGAGGTTTTCCCCGGCTTCCTAAAATCCTTTGCTACAGCATTTTGCAGCACAAAGCATTTCTGAAGTGGAGGGAGGGAGGAGGGAGGGAAGCACTGAAGATAAGGATTATATTATGGGAAGTGGCCAACTTTGGAGCCAAGCAGCGTGACAAGATTGAGGCAGAAGTGCAGAGACTGATTTTTGATGTGGGATAATTTAACTGAAGACCATGACTATCACTCCCAGTTTTACACGTTGTAATGAATGCAGGCATGCGGCAAGAACAGTTGTGGAGCATCTGATACATGAAAGCATGAATATGATATTAGGTGGTTTTAATTGCTGGATTTTTGGTGTCTCAGGCTTTTTTTTTCATAATTTCCATTGTTATTCATTCTTGAGAAGCTAGAAGTGTGCTCCTTAGCTATACAGAATGTGTTGGACGTGGAAATATAGAAACCAATGTAATACTTTAGGCTAGTAGATTATTTATTTTGTAAAGCAGTGTTTGTAATGTATCTCCCTAATTAAGCTCCTTCAAGCACCCTTCCAAGTGCAGTGCATATTGGCCCGGACTCAAGATCTGCTCAGTGCAAAGGGGAGATACCAGGGAGCCCATCATGGGTCTCAGACTCACAAACCCCATCTGGTCCAGCCTTGATTTCAAGCAAAGCATCTGAAAGGCTGGCTCCAAGTTGCCCCCAGTTGTTTTGTGGCCTTGGAGACTTTCAGCTGGTTGGGAACTGAGAAAATGGATATTTCTACCCATTAGATGCATTGTGACTGGGGCTGTGACAGCTGAGTGTTTCCTCATGGCTGTATCCTGTCAGTGGTTGGGATGAGTGGGAAGAAATTGGGGTCCTTTTAGTATAATCCTACCTCACTTTTATATCTGTCTTCAATGTCTGTTAGCCTCCAGCGGCCTTTATGTGAGGTGGATACAGCTTTCCCCAAATTCCATGCTTACAAGGAAGTAATTACAAATGGTACAAAAATTCAGTCACAGTACTGTAGAATTTTCTTTAGGATATGTTTTTAAAAGAATCCTTTCATAAAGAGCATAAAAAAGTAATATCTTCACCAAAATCAAGTAGACATCTTTGATATGTTGGTATTCTTGGTATATTTCTGTCAAAAGCATAAGTTCAGCTGTACCGATTTTTGCCAAAACAATATTTGAGCTAGTGTTGGAGAGACAGATACCAAGCTTGAGACTGGGAGAAGATGCATTTATTGAACAAATCCTCATTAAAAAATATCCACAGAGCAGTTCTAAATATATTTGGTATCTGCAAATACTGTATTAACTTAAAAAAAGAGGAGAATCTGTTGTCCTTGCTTAAGTGAAATCAAGTGGCATCAAGTGGCTGTGAGATGCCCTTTTGTAGCTCATTTGCTGACATTTGAGACATTTAAAGTCACCTATGAAGGATCCTTGCCAAAAGAGGGGTTGTACATGAGCAGGTCTGAGAGATGCGCTGGTGATTTGAAATTGTAAAATTACTGAAAGAAAATCCTCCTGCTGGAAGAGTCAAGGACAAACCTGAAGTTAAGGGGAATTGAATCAGAATTTTTTTGGTGAATTATACTCCCAGGCTTCTTAAGAAGAAAGTTTTACGGATGTGAGAAAAATAACTCTGTGAGCTTGATATCTGCTATTTCCGAGAGAGCTGGTGAGTGCTTTTATTGTGAATGTGTTTATGTTTTTATGGCTTGTGAAGAGATTCAAAACTTTGATCTGGTTTAACAAAACAGAATCAGAGCAGGAACACTTGAGGAAGGTGCAGGGAGGCCGCTGGGGAACTGTGTCGGTGGTGCTGGGTCTGCTGGAGACCGTCCCCGCACTGTGTGCACACAGAGCAGCTTTGCAGGCAGTGAAACTTCCAAGCAAACATCTTCTTCTGATCTCCACAAGTCTTCTTTCTCCCAAGTGTCTCTTGGTAGAATTTCCCAACACACTGAAGCAAAGACATCTAGGTTTCTGCTAGACAACAGAGTATATTCTGTCTCTAAATACTGACAGATTATCCTTGCCACAAATACCTTATACCTGAGCTTGGAGAAAAAAGCATACATCAAAATGTTCTTTTTCTATATATTCCCCCCCCCCCCATTCTTCAATAAGGTAAATTAAGGGTGTTTACAGTAAAATCTCTGGGAGAAGATGCTTTCAGTGCCATCGTACCCAGTTCTGTACTGTCATTATCCACAGGATGATAACCAGGTCTACCGTACAAACATTAATGAAAAAGAGGATCTTAATAAAAGCAGTTTTTTCATATTTGTTTTTTTTTTCTCTTCATATTGCAGAGTTATTGCTTTGCAAAAGCCATTAAAAGGCTCCTTTAACTGCACTCTCTGCTGAAGAAGGATGTCATGTCTAAAAATGTTGTCACCTTCAGAATACTGTGAAAGTCAGGGGCAAGTTATTTTAATAAGGAAGTGCTAGAAGTTGTGGGTAGAATCACAATGGAAAAGCAACATTTTCCTTTATATTGCAAATGCAGTAATCTCAGCTTCTCTGGAGAGATGCTGGGAATTATGTGGATGGTGAGATTAGTGTATTACCGAAGTATTTAACAGCAAGAATATCTACCGTGTTAGCTCTCTAATACATTAGTAATACTTAGCATTTCTGAGATGTGTAGCCCCTTTCTTTAAAGGTTCATTGTAGCCCTCACTGCAGTCAGCTCTAGCTGCCTTGAGAGATGGAGAAATAGGGAGGCTTTCTCTGGAAAGTGATTGATTGGGGTGAGATTGGGGCTCCTGCGGGAAACGATGGAAGCTGCCAGGCTTGTGCCACGGAAAATGCCACTGAACAACACTGCAATTTTCCTAAAGAGACTTTCTGGTACAGGAGAGATGTTGCCTTGTGCTGGAAGACCCTGATGGTGATTCTTGGAGGAAGGGTTAATAGGTGAGTCATTTTGTACCCAACATAAAATTTGGCTCGCGTTGATGGCTTCTTCACTTGGAAAACTTTCTTTCTGCAGGGGAAATCACAATAGGTGAGAGAGGGAATAAAGAAGATTTCTTACCCACTCTCCTCTGACTGACCCCAGGCCCCACAATTTATGCATTGTGCTCCTTTCTCTCCCTTGCTCCATTAGCTGCCCTCACCAACTGCGACACCAGCAGTTTAACTGCCTCTAGTTTGTTTTTTTTTCCACAGGCTTTGCTTTAAAGTTGCATTTTGCTCATGGAGACTTCCATCCCAGATTCCCCACACCTATTTATTTATGCATAAAAGCTGCTTGTCAGCAAAAGCTCTGACCTGGGCAGGAGGCACAGTGACATGGCTAATGTTTCCACTGTCTAATGGCAGGGTTGCTGCTGGGTCAGGTGAGCACATTTCACACAGGGCCCGAGCGATGCAGAAGAGAGCTCTGCTCAGGCTTGGGTTTGTTTGTAGTCTCCGATTAACAGCTTCGCCATCCCAAGTCTCCTGCTGCGTTGTGTCTTGCTTGCCTGTCTGCTCCTAACTTAGACCCAAAGAGCATCATGTACTTGCATAACCTCGGTAATTATCCCGGCTATTTTGGCTCCCAACTCCCAAGCCAAGGCTGCCAATCTCTTTTCTTTTACAGGCCAGCCAGATTTGTCTTGGAAGTTCTTGGCTTTTTGGGATAACTGAAGTTTACCTATTCTGCCTGGCCAATTTACTAATGAGGCTCAACTGCCTCCTCTGAGCCTTGATAGGACGGAGACGGATTTTCAGGGCTTGGCTGAGCTCAGATGGTTTGGAGCAGCTGCCAGTAGTACTTGAGGGTTGCTGGTGGTGTCCTCACTGCACTGAGAGGCTCCTTGTGCGTGTGCAAAATGGGGATGTTTCTCATTGAAAGAAGATGGGTGAGTGCTCCTTTGCTATTCCCTAAACATCCTCTTCCCCTTTCCTTCCTTTCTCACAAAACTATACAACAAGTGGTGTTTGCCAAGGAAAATAATGCACCTGTATGCAGTATTTTACTGGTGCTTTCTATCTGTGTATGCTATGTCAGATATATTGGAAGTAATGGGATTTTTAACACTATTATGGTTCTGAGAGTTGGCCGTATCTATGGCTAATCTTATTTTTTCTCTGTGCTCCCCTGACCTTTGCAGCACTCTGATCTGATTTTTTTTTTTAATGTAGTGTTATCAACCTCTAGCAAGCAATGTTCTGTCACAATTAGAGTTATTAGATGGCACTGTGTATAAAAAAGGCCAAAGTGCCTTGATAGCTATTTCCCTTTTTTCCTATCTATAGACTCATTAGAAGAGCCTCATCCACCAGTGGCAGGCAGGGCCAGAGCACACCTCGTTAGTGTTTAGTATGAGAAAATCCTGGCATGCAGCACCAAAGGTTAGTTACAGATGTATTTCATGATAGATCTAAAGCTCTCTATTTTAACACTTGCTCTAAAGTAAAGCTACTGAACCACGGCTCTCAATTGCAGTGCATTAAAATGCAATGATAATTACCCTCATTATGAAAACGTCTCCTTATAGCTCTTGCAATACTTGCTTCAGAAAGGAGGAGGACACAATCCACAGAAGTGGGGGTGAAGGCTAGGAAAGCCAAAGTATATTTATGGACAGAAGAGGTGGTGAAGTGATTTCCTCCCATGACTGAGCTTACTCAAAGAAAAGATCTAATTCAGCAGAGGTTTCCCATATCCTTCTTGGAAACAGCACTCAGCAAGTCCCGGTGGTCTTCATTTATCTTGTAAGGTCTGGTAAGGATTGACCAACTAAATGGGCTTTGTGTAGGTGTGTGCTTACTTGGTCCTCCCTTGCATGAAATTTCTGCTTTTGGTGGTTTTGAGGCGACAAAGTGAAAGGTGTTTTAGCTGAAAACAGAACTCATTAAAAGTTAGGTATGTATTTCCAGCCTCTCCGTGCACACAGGGGGAAAAATAGTTCTTGTGCGTAACATGTTACCCACAGGATTTGGTTTGAAGAGTTGTATTAGCCTGGAGACAAAAGAGGGAAGCCTTAATTAGAAATAAAACAAGCAGGCTTTCAACTACCCTGAGCTTGGTGGGGTACAGAAGAGCCCTTGCAGTCAGAAAACTCCTTGATCAACCAAGTTTCCACAACTAACACTGCCTGGAAAAAAAATGTTAGGTTGAGTAAGAAGACAAAAATAGGATATATTGCCCCATCCCAAGCAGTGGTAAGGTTTTCTGAAATGTGCTTCTTAGCAGGGGGCAGCAGTTTGATCGGGATCAACATCTGATCTTTACAATTCAGAGGAAAACTTTGCTGACGTATGCACGTCTTGCAGTATGTTGCTTGTTCGTAGCCTCCAGGAGGCATATGAGCAGAAAACCAGTCAGTTGGGTAATCGTGGTAATTAAAAGAGATGTAAACTTTCAAAGTAGCTGACACTTAGTCATTACACCAAGCTGTCACGCTTGACTGAACTAACGTTAATTCCGATATCCCATTATATCTAGCTAATATCACTTGAAAAGATAGCTGCTGTGTTTCTTTAGCAACTTGCAGCTCCAGTCATAACAGTATTGATTGCAGTGCACGTTTGACAGATGTGAGGTGTATTTAAAAGAAACTGTGCCATAGATACTCCTTTACTGAAGCTGCTCAATGTGTGGATTCCACTTGGATTCTTCTGGATTTCACCAGTAAGTTCCTGTGGAATCTGCCTGGGAGGTGCAAGGCTGAGGAAACACCTTCTTTTGGGCTGCATTTTGAGTTTTCTGGCATAGAGCTCTTTGATTTTGGTACCTGACCACAGAGGTGATGAAGATGGGGAGAAAAAGCAGGGTTTTTTAGCTAACCTCACTATTTTCTCTGAGCCTTCACCACATGCTAAGTTATAGACCTCAGTCAAAATGAAATCTTCTAATTGACTTCAGCAGGCTTTGATGGAGGGGCCGAGCACTGAAATTTCCTATTCCTTGGGAATTATCTACATATTTAAGAGTTATTTTATCTTGTCCTTTTTTTCTTTGGCATCAAATTGATTTCCCAGTAGTGAATTATTTTTTAAAACCTAGATTTCATTAGGTACTAAAACTCCAGCTAGTCCAAGTAAGGGAGCTATGGAGAAGTTCTCACTTGCAGGATATAAACTCTGTGGAAGTGGCAAGCAGGTTCCTCACTGCAGACTTTGCTCTTATGGGTGGCCAGAGGATGTGAAGTTTCTTTGTTCAACCCTGAAATTATTCTTATTTTCTTTTCCTAATTATCTTGTAAGTTAATATAAGATTTTTATTAGACAATTCTCAATTTCTGCTTTTCTGCCTGCAGTTTTCAATCAGTCCATGTGCCTGCACTAAAGCATGAGAAAAATGCTGGCAATGGTCCTAAGATAAGAAAATGTAAGAAAAGAAAAAGCAGATTTTAATTTCCCTAAAATAAAATAAAATTAAAAATCCATCAACTTTTAAAACTCAATAAGCCTAATTAATTTTATCTCTTTCTTTAAAATCATACGCTGCCTTATAGCCTGACAGGAAAAAATCGTGAGCAGGCCCACAAACTTGCATGAGAAATGGGAATAGTGGAATGAAATGGCAAAAGAATTATTCATGGATTTATTTCTCTGCGTTGGGTAAAAAATTGTGACTCCGAGGGCTTTTGCAGAAATGGGCGTGCTGGCATTATGAAAAAAAGGCCACAGTTCAACTCTATCTAAAGACTCAAAAGCTGTCATCAGATCAATGTATGCCTTACAGTGTAGCTTGCAAAAATCGTTTCTCAGCTAATATCCTCGAGGACAAGATAGGGTTTGATTTGGCTCTTCCAGGAGGCATTCTCGATATCTTTGGAAAGCAATATTTTAAAATGGGGGCAAAGGAGGGGGAGAGTGGTGGGGGGTTTTCTTTTTAAAGCTCTGAAAAATCACAGCATCAATCGGCCGTGAGGATGGAGGCTCTCTTTCTTTGTAATACGAATTCTGAATCTTCCATTTTACGCCTAAATGGGAATTGGTTTAATGTATTTATGAAAATCAGCCTGTCTTCCAAAATGGTTCAGGAGTTGGTTTTGTTTGGGTTAGTGCCATCTTCTGTTTGTTGCTTTCCTTACTGTAATGTAGAGGGATTATGGACTTCTTATTTTCTTTTTTTTGTCAATCTTTGCATTTGATTCATAGGCAGATAGACACTTAACACTGTGTAAATAGACTGGCTACACATCTTATCAGAAACTGTATTGAGAGATGCTGGAGACAGCAATGGAGTAGGTCAGTGTTCCTCTGCATTGTGGAGACCAACAATTTACCTTTTTTTCCCTTTACCCCTCCAGAGCTGATTGACACAGAAAATGAAAATGGTAAATAAATGTTCCTGCTAGTTTACTTAAAGAGGTGCACGAGCTTCTGGTGTGCATCCCACAGGTTATTTAATAAGATTTGTGCGCAAGGCTCCCACGCAGTGCTTACCCCCTGATGGGCAAATATGCGGGCTACGTGGCTACTTTTAAATGCAGGCGTCTAAGGGGCCTAATTCCTATTTCTTTATTCAGTCAGCAAGTGCTGTTATTACTACAGAAGAAAGGGATCTTACATTTTGAAAAGCTCCAATCTTTCCCCCTCAGCCCTCCCCTGGCAGCAGCAGCTCCAATGAATCACATGCAAAGAATTACTGATGGAGAAGTAGCTGCTTTAAAACTTCTCAGCAAAATGCTAACAGAGATGCTTTTGCACAGGAGACCCGACAAAGATCACTCAAGTAAGAGGCAGCCAGTGCAGGTCAGAGTTTGCTTTATTTTGCTCTTGGTCTGATGGGAGATTTGGCCAGGAGGCAAATTCATGGTGTGCTGGTAGTCGTCTTCATTCATGAAGCAGAGTATTACAAGGGTCGGGGTCCTGGCTGACCTGTACTTGGCTCAGAAAGGGAAGGGATCCTGTGAATGTAAAGTGCTTTACAGCAGAGCCCTGCAGATGAAGCAAAACCAGGGACAGGATTTGGACGCACCCATAAATGATGATGGGAAAGTTGTTTTCAGCAGCAGTGTCACCCATTTTTAATTCTACATTCATCATTTTGAATGCTTCTACCCAGTCCCCTCGCTTGGTTTGCTGCCGTTGCTGATAATTTTACATTAAAAAACCCCAAAACAAACAAAAGAATGATTTGGCTGTTCTGCATCAACTGGAGGAAGCCATTTTTCTCCAATTATTCTGGCTCAAAAGGTGCAATGGAAAATGTATTTCATATCTGGAGTGTTTGGAAGATAGATCCAGCACACGCTGCTCAACATCAGTGCAGGGAATCGGAAGGAGCAGACCCTGTACCCCAGTTCTGTTAACAAGTTACTATATTGATGCACTGTTGTACCAGGACTGGGCAAGCCAGATTTTCAGAGCTATCATTTATACTGTGAAATGCAGACATAGCATGCTGCTTAAAGGAAACAGCAGGAGAAAATTCCTTTCTCTTTTCTTCCTATATGCCAGTATAGCCTACAATGGTACAAATCACCATTGATTTTTTCCATTTCTCTACTGAAATGGATTTCATCTGCCTTTTGGTATGATGTGGAAATTTCTAAATGTTCAAAGGTGTCAATTAGCATGGAAAGTGTGTCTGTGAGAAAATGAAGCACGTGTTTTTAATGGCTCTGTTCCCTATAGATACATGAAATTGCATTTGTTTCACTTAGAAAAACTTGAAATCTATTCTCAATTCTGGCAGTGTGCGTTCATGGAAGGGAGTTGGTTTCACCTCCAGTCCTGGCTTTGCTAAATTATCTCAGGCTGTAGTTCCCTGTGTCCCTGGAGCTGTGTCCCTGCCCCTCTATCACCAGGTTTCCCCAGGCTTGAGCTCGCAGGAGTGTCGAGTGTATGGTGCAATTGGTGAAAGTTAAACAACTCGGCGTCCAGATCAAAGATGATGAAAGCTACTGAGAAGGAGGAAATTTGTAACTTAACAAGGCATTTTCTTACAGCCACTTCTAAACTTATTGGTTTAAAGGATGTTTGTCTTCCAGATCCTGGTTGCTTTTATCATTTAGGGAGAGTCGAAAAAACAGATTTTATAAAACCCGATCATTTGAACAAAGATATAATCAACCATAAAAACCCGCAACCTTTAAGATGTGAGAATCTTTCCTTTATTGTCCTATGCAATGATACTGGGCTGATAGTTGTAATTGTTTATCACTCTTTAACATGATCGATACAGTAGCTAACCCCAGCTCTCTCTTTCAATACCATTGATTGTAGCAGCTCTGACAGTCACTTCGTGTACGTTACAGCTGTAGCAACATATTAACATGACTTCTGAACGGCTGGGGAGATTTAGGCTCAAAGGATGTTATTCTTTACTGATTTATAGCCCTTATGGTATTCCTAAGGCTACGTGGAATGGAAATCAATGGAGAAGTTGGCCTAGGTGATGAGCTAGTCTGTTACAGAGAAACATTTCCATTTTGGTGTGTTTACAGAAATGCACTTGGCTCCTCTGGTATCACCTCTAAAGTGAAGTAGGGGTGCAGTGTTGCGATTCAAAATGAAATAAACCTATTTGTTCTTTGAACACTTTCACTAAAAAAGTTATTACTTGACTTTTTCACAGTGTTGGAGTCAGCACAAGCATCAGAAATGCAGTCCTGGCACACTACCTGTCGTCCAGCACCAGAGTGCTTCTATACCCTGTGCTTTGCTTATTTGAACTTGGAGGATTATTCACATGGATGAGCTACGAACCC
>NW_010205318.1:30872-32546 GCF_000695765.1 Mesitornis unicolor | reverse complement strand
CAGGAAGATCCTGAGACACAGACCATGGACCAGTTATTGCTTTGAGCAATATTAGTCCAGATGGATCTGTCTGCCTTGCAAACCAAACACACATGGCAGTGCTTAGCCTGTGGTACAGGCAGCAGGGCAGGAGTTGGGTGTTTGCAGATGACTGAAGTTGCTCCGTTGTATTGTGGACCAACCCAAATTTGGGAGCAGGTGGAATTAGTCAACCGGTGTTGTCCCCATGACCACAGAGCAGAGCTGTGGTATTGCCACTCAAAAATGTATTCTTTGATTTTGGGTTTTTTTTCTTTATTGATGAGTATAAATAGTGGTAGTTAATTCCTTATCGAGGTGAAGCTACCATTACACCCTCTAGCAAGCCCTGACCATGAATTGATGGTACTGCCTCAGTGTTTTGACAACTGTTAGGTTTCTCCTTAGCCTATGCATGATGCTGACCTGGATTAGTGTAGGTTTCTACTAAATAACCTATTAACACTTCAGGCTATTGAAAGACTGCCTCAAAACACTTTTAAATTTTGTTCATGGGAGTCAGTCTAGAAAAAAATTACTATTATAGTTTGGGAAAAAATCCCATCCAGTGCAATAAGTTTCTGTGCCCTGGACAAATCAAACCAATCGGAATAGTGATGCGATGTCACTGGCTGACAGACTGGTTGTGGGACAGGTTTGTGCATCCACAGCACTGCTGGGGCCTTGGTTGGTACAGCCTATGTAGCCTTGGCGTTGGTATGATGCCATTTTCAACAGGTCTGCAGGCTTGCTGCTGCAAAATGTTACAGTATGTCCCCTCCTTGAGTGCTGGGAGATGCAGGACTTGCCCCACATGCAGCCGTTAGGGTGAAAAATAGTTTAGGTTTTGTTAGTGTTGTTGCCATCAGTCTTGACCGATAATAGAGCAAATAATGCAAAGTAGGTTTGCCTGCACCGTGGACGCCAATGTAATCATGATTTCTTTTTGCTGCATGCGTTTTCAAAGCTGATCCATGTCAAAGTTAGAGCCATGGTACTGAGTGGCCCAGAGCATGAAAAGCAGCTGTACTATGAAAAATCAGTCTTATTTCTGGTTTTCTTTTCTTTGCTCTTTTTAGCTCCTCAAATTACTAATCAGAGGCACAGAGACAAAATCTGCCCTCGGCCGTATCTATAGACTCCCACTGACTTGTAGCGAGAGATGATACAGTGGGACCTGAGGTTAGAGGCTTTTCCTTAGTTTTATTTTTTCATTCTGAAAAAAGAATCCCTAAAGCAAGGGCCTAGTCAGAGCTCAGAACTGGAATTTAAACACCCCAAATAAATTACCTCTGTGCACCTACAACTTGAAAACAGGTTGGTTTTGTACTTCTTTGTGTGGGTGTCTCACATGATGATTGCCTTAATAACAAGCTGACACAATCTCTACTGCTAAATAACTGAGCAAATTAAGATAGTGCTACATGTGTGCTACTTGAAGGACACGCTTCAGTCGAGGTTTCCTTCAGCGTCTCATATTTGTGAGAACTTAACGGAACTGCTTTGTATCTCATGCTGGTGATGGTTCTTCTGACCTTTTGCGCTTCCTCTCCTTTCTTGGATAAGGTGCCTGTGTTTTGGACTGACTTGCCATGCATGTAAATCACCGAAAGCAGTGAAAAGACTTTTTCTTGATTTGAAAATGAGCACTAAGTA
>NW_010205318.1:24483-30841 GCF_000695765.1 Mesitornis unicolor | reverse complement strand
CCCTACACTACTGAATGTAAGAGTTGGCTAACTATACATACTGTGAGAGCTATTGTATCACGCTGTTAAAACCTAAGGAGCTTTCTATTGGACTTTCATGCTAAATAACTTTAAAGGTACTGCCTGGTGTTTTTATATAAATTATAAATGTTTTAAAAATACATCAGAAAAAATATTTTAATAGCAGTTTCCTGCTGTGGAGTCCCACGCTACGTAAACTTTCGGTTACGGCTATTCATCCCTTCCCCCACCAATGACAGTTTGTTTCATGGGATTCAATTATAGCTATTTATTTGGCTTGAATAAAAGATTTCTTTAGATATTTGGCCTCGAAGCGTTCATATTTGTTTTGTAGGTTTAGTAGGAAACACCCACAAATATGATTTCTGCCGCCGTCCCCTGGATAGCGGTAGTTTGTGGAGCTTGACATAAAGACCATCATAAAACAGAATCACCTGCAGTTTCTGAGAGGAACACGGAGTTTTCTGTGAGTTTGATCTTGCTCGCTTTTACTGGGAGCTGTGAAACTGGTAGCTCTGGTATTCAGAACTGCATGAATATTGGGAGTGTAGACCTGCGACAGGTCTGGGAGGTCAGGTCCTGCAAGCAATGCGTGGTTTTCCCACTGGAACCGAGCTCCAGTGGCTGCTGCATCTGCTGAAGGCTGCCCTGTAAATTAATAAGCTGTAGTAATGGCACGGCTGGTCAGCTGAACTGTCTAGAAGTCTTTGTGGCAAACACAAGGTAACACAACTTCTCCTAAAAGCCATTTCCCTGGGATGTAAGAGAAGCTGCATCAGCTTGCACTCGCCGCAGGCAAAGAGCTTGCACCTAGCTGCTTACACCTCTGCTAGCCCGGTGTAATTCGACTGTAAGTCTAAAATGCAACTCACTGGTGCTCCTCAGTGATAAAAGAGATGTCCCAGGGTCATGGAGAGTTTCCTATTTCCCTTTTATGTGGAGGATTTGCTTGTTATCCTTGTGCTAGGGATTGTTTCAGAACTGTCTCTGATAACTCCTAGGACAAGAGAAGCTGAAAAAGTTCCTGCTCCAGGCAGAGGTGTTGAGTGAGTCCTTGGCCACGCGTGGCTCTGCATGCGGATGAGAGCGAGCAGCGTCGCTTCTCACCTCACCGCAGGCACGAGGGAGTGTTTTATGTGCAAGTTTCTGTATTGAGCTGTGCTGCCCTGGAGTGAATATTTGCGTTAGCACTTCTGAAAATGGCAGAGAGAAAAGCAGGTTGACAAAATGCACTTGGTGTACTCGTAGGTGATACATAACAGACTGTGCCATTTAGGGTAGCACAAGGATGATGCTCCTCTGTGAGGGAAGTTATGTGGGGCTTATATTCAGTGTTCTCCCTCCTAAGCAGGACTGAAGTATTGCCCACAGAGCAAAAACTACTTGCCTTTTTAACTCAATTATTTTATCTAGGCAATCTTTTTTCTTCTGCTTTTCTGCTTTCCTTATTTAACGCAGACTTCAGGATAATCCCGTGTGCCCTTTCTAATGGTCTTTCATACAAAAGTCATCTTGTGCACTGGGGTTGAGTATATTCAGTTAACTGAAGATAGTAACAGAGGTTCAGCAAGGAAAGAAGGTGCTTGGATCCATCATTTCCAATGTGGACCACAGCCTCCAGGTAGAATTTAGCTGGTGGTAAAGCTGGATAATTTCAATACTGCTGAATCTGGTGGTGGGGTCAGTGGTGACCAGTGATGAAGCTGGAGGGCAAAGACAGACCTACTCCCAAGTACTTGGCTTGGGTGGTCTTGTGAATTGATCAATAAAGGAAATTTAACAAGGTAGCTGGGCATTTGATTACAAATAAATTTTTTTCTTATAATAGGTAGTTATTTTCTGTACGTAACTGTTGTGGCCATCAGCTGTGCATGGTCTTACAATACACTACATATCAAAGTATTATTTTTGGTGGCCTCGAAGCTGCTGCCTGGAGTGAGATAATATCTGCAAATGATGCATTGTAACTGTTGGCATGGGAAAGCTGTTTCACGATCTAGTACAGCAAAAATAAATTTAAGGAACAACCGTAGAACTTGCAAACGTAACAATTCTGCATATATTATTTCCTTTTGCCTTCCTATTTATTCATTCATTTGTAAATGCCAAAATGTCTTTTATGTGCCCTTTCTCAAGGGCAGTTCCCTAGTGTCACAGTAATTGAAAATTAAGAATTTACAGTATCGTAATTAAATTCTCCCCTTTGAACTCTTGTAGACTGTAGCTGCATATTAACAACATCCCACTCGGATCATGAGTGGCAAGAAGTATTTTGAACACCAACTGCTGCAAGATAACATAACAAGCTCTGACAGCTCCCTAATTACCAGACTACCCACTAGTTAAAAACTCTTTAATACTGTAGCAATTCTCTTCTTTGCACATAAGTCAAAAGGTATAACTAATTTGTCCTTTAATTGATATCTATATTGCTGTTTAAATAAAGGGCACCTACTCCCCCAGTATACTTAAGAATTAATTTGTCACCTGTGAACTGAATTTTGAAAATAATTGGAATGACTGTAAAGGCTTCTCTCATTGATTTTTGTCACTTTAACCAGGAAACTTTTGCCTCCGATTTGGTCATTAGTCACACTAATTGATTGGCAAGTCCTGTAAAGTGATCCTGAGCAAAGCTGAAGTTCAAATGCTTCTGTGCATGGAAAAGAGTCACACCATGCCATGTGTTGCAAAACAATAAATAATTAGGCCTAAAAACAAGATTGCAGAGCCATGATATAGGCAGACCTATCACCTGAACAACAGCAGAGGAAACAAAGTCCTGCCTGCTGTCCAACACCCCATTTCTAGCCTACAGACCCAGTAAGGTTATGCTGGTTTTCTCCTCGCACTGAGGAGTGATAGCACCGCTGAGCTCAGCTACTCCAAACCCCACCAGACCTGCCCCCCTGCCCAATACCCATTACCATCCCTCTGCTTTTCCTGTTGGTGGCTATAATTTAGGAGGAAAAAAAGAAGGTTTCTGGTGGCTTGCCAGTTTGGAAGGAAGAGTGGGAAGGTGATATGGAAGCTGCTGTAACTCAATTTTCAGCATAGACACAAGTGAATTCTGCAGGGATTTGAAGGTGGAAGAGGGAAAAGCAAGATGTCCTGCTCTTAGGAGTCTGGTTATTTCTGGAAGAGACGAGGACACGCAGAAGATGTGACCAGGACTGCTGTGTAGCCTCTCTGAAGAAGGCAGCTTGCGGAGATCAGTACATGCGTCTGCCTGAAAAGCTGCTGGAGAAGTGCACATCTCTCCCAGGGCTATTAATGAATATGCTGTGGGTTTCTGAGCAACTTCTGGCTTTGTGTTCTTCAGCACTTTGTGATCGTGTCGTGATTGAAGTCTTTTCTTAGACTGCAGCCAGAGGAGGTGGGAGACCACTAATGAGGCTGTTTTTTGGGACATTCCTCATGCTGTGTAAATATCCCTCGGAGAATGTACTATATGCAAAGATAGTAAATGCTGGTTTCATTTCTGCTTTTCTCTCTTGTTCAATACCTGGCATGAATTTAATAGAAACGTTGCCCTTGGTGCATATAAATACAATGTGATGTTTTGATGATGATGACTAAGATTATCTACATTATTTAGGTAGCTAAAGATGCAGGCAAGCACTTCTGAGAGCATCACCCTGTGCCTCTCTCCAACCAAGGCTCCAGCAATTGCAGAGGTTCAAATGAATTCACATGTCCTAGCTGTACCTTAGGTTGCTACTGACTTTAAAACCACTCCATCCTTCTCCTCTGCCTTTCATGATACAGAAAACACACTCAATTGTTTATATGTGAATCTTCTCCCTTCAACAATACCATATTCTTTGCATGTCTTCTTTTAATGTATCACTGCTGAATTCAAACTGCTTGAATTCAGTCAGTGAATGGCACGACAGATATATGCTTTTATGGTGCATGTAGAGATCTGAGTTCTCTGAAGCACAAAAAAGGGCTCAAAATGTTGTTCAAAACTTTTTTTCATGCTTCAGTTTCTCAAAATGGCAGTGCAGAACGTTATCGATCGAGCTAAGAAAAGCCTCCCCACAGCAGAAAAATAATAGGTTACCCAGAACAAGAATATGGTGACCTGTATGTAAGTTATTCAAGAGAATAACTAGTTAAAACTTCAAAGTATTTTGGCAATCATTTCTTGTTTGTAAGGAATTTCTGGGCTATGCTTTTAATACTGTTCAAAGCAGAGTCTGAGCTGACTGCAAGTAAGGTCTGGAGCAATAAGAAAAAATGTAATTGATAAGAAAAACACCTGATGAGATTAAAAAAAATAGCATTGTGGCTGTATGTAACATCTGTCATTAAAATACATTTAACAAGCTGCATTGCTAGTAAGGAATACCTTTTTATGCTTGCTTTTCCACTGGAAAGAGAGAGAAAATATCAGCACAAAGTAAAAAAAGAATGGCTGGTAGTCTTTGAGATTTTGGTAAATGTTCAATCACATTAACAGCAGAAAGTCCCCAAAATTCATTCATGAGTGAGCCAAATGATGAAATATAGCCCTGGCATAGATGACACCATGGAGAGGAAGAGGGGTTGTTTGCTCAAGTAACAGACTTAGGGGCACGTATTCTGGGATGAACGTTATCCCAAAGTGGCACTGAATATAGACACGTACATTACTGTTATACAGTGTATTGTATACAAGGTATGCATGGGGCCAGTCCACTGGTTTGTTTTTACCTTTACCTAATGCAAGTAATCTCTGCATCTCCCCAAAGAAGGAATCTTTCTATGTAATCCATGGCATCAAGTTGATATTCGTATGGTTTTCCCACTACTTCTGTGTTTGCTTAGAACCCTTTCAAAGTCCTTTTCCTTCTCTATGCCACCGTGGGTCACGTGAACCTCCTTAGGTTATCTTAATGCCTTTATGGGGTGACAAGTTGGTCATGGCCCAGCAAAATAACACTCACCCAAAAAAACCCCAGTAGAACCAGAGGGAGGGAGGGAAATGAGGAGGTACCACTGGTTTAATGAAAATCCCAATTCTCTCTGCTTTTCTGGATGCAACAACCTGGGTTTTTGCATCGACTGCAGAAATGTGCTGTAATCATGTAAAAAGGATCTCTAGACAGAAATCTATTTTTTGTTCCTCTTCTCCTTTGTATTAAGTGAGCTCTTTTGTAATGTTACTTTTTATAGCCTATAATCACGGTAATTATGTTTTGTTGAATCTTTCACAGTAGTCTAACATTTAGTAACATTTATCTCACTGTGCTGGGACTTGAAATTTTCCCTGCTATCAGATGCTAATACAGTTTTATTGTTGTGGCAATATGGGAGCTAAGCCTAAGTACAGTTGTTACTCGTTACCGTTGTTACCTTTGGCAAATCGCTTCTGGTTATTACGAGTAGCTGAAATCAGAAGGTCAGTGTTAAGCAAACCGTGAAGATACAAGCAATGGATACGTTTAAATATCCACACAAAGCACGTAGTTATTGAGATCTTTAATGCATAGGTCAGCATCCAGCAATCAACAGGACTTGCTTTCAGCGTTGCGCTCATTGCAATGATTATTTCTTGTTGAAGAACCCCTTGTGAGTTTTTCAACAGAATGCACAAGTGTCCAAAGCTAACTCAACCAGGTAAATTCTTCTAAATGCTAATATTAGCATAGTCCTGCCAGCTTATTTCTATAAATGCTGGACTATATAGCATCCTGGTATCATCAGATCAATATAAGGAGGTAGCTCAAAGGAAAGAAGTTTAGAGAATTAATACTGTAGCTTCTGTACCATACTCTGGGAGTGGGAAATGCATATCCCTTTCTCTCCCTGTCATCTGCTCACTTGCTCTCCCACTTTATGGCTGGTATTGCTCTCTGTGCTGTAAACTATCACCGTTAAACTCAATTGAGACACTTCAAGACAACAGCAGAACTTACACCAACTGTTTATTTCTCGTTACGATCCTCCAGCCTGGCCTGCTGTCACTGTTCCAAAGCAAGATCCTTAGCTGAAAAAAGTCAGCTGAGCAAATTTGTATCAGTTAGGAAATAACCCTTAATAAATGTACTTTGTTAGGGTGTCTGAGCTGGTTGTTCAGAAGTCACAGATCCTGGGTTGTCAGTGGGAGAGGCATGATCCACCCCAGATCATGTCTGCTACTGATAGCTCAGTAAGTTATAGCCGTTATGTTCACACTGAGCTGGAATGAGATTGATCAAATGATGGAGATTTAACTGAAAGCATTGCTACTGCTTCTTTGTCTTCTTTCTTGTCCAACCTGTTCTTAAATGCTTATTAGCTAGGAAATGTAGTCACTACAGTCTCTGCCCTAAGGTGAATCCTGTGATACACCCTGTGCACTTAACAGACA
>NW_010205318.1:12680-24452 GCF_000695765.1 Mesitornis unicolor | reverse complement strand
CAGCAGGAAAACAAAGTGAGAGGTAACACTTGTGCCTTAAATAAGATTACAACAATGGTTCAGAACAGTGTAGCTTTGAGCTTTTGTGGGTTGACAGAACTGAAAGCCCTTTGAAGGTATAGATCTGTATGTCTGCATGGACCCAACAAGTCCATGGTGCCTCCAGGAGGGGTGGCCAGTTCCCCTTTACTTTGCAGAGTAGGGCAGATCTACACTAATAGCACAAAAACTCTGAGTGCTGACCTGGCATCTTGTGTAATTGTATATTACATTTAAACTGCCATAAAGGCAAATGGATTTAGATGAAGACAGGTTGCCATGGGAGGCATACGCCGTGTCATGAATGTTTAAGCGTGAGAACAGGAGAGAAGAAGTGTCATCACCTTTTGCAGTTCCTTCCAGGCATCGATTGGCATCTTTTCACCAAGAGGTTCCCCCTCCTCCAGCTTTTTTTGAACTTGTCATCCTTTGTGGCTGGAAGTGCCACCACTTCTCCCTGTAGGTTTTGGTTGTAACTCAATGAGGAGAGGGAAAAGCTAATTCCACATTCCCTGAAGCCACCATAGGGAGCAAGGGAATTTGTGACATGTCAGCAGCAAGACCATCTTTGCAGTAGATCTCTAAGGAAATACAGCAGAGTGAGCCCTGAGATGCAATGTAACCATGGTAGATGACTTTTTTTCCCTTTTGGAAGGACATTGTTCAGATGGCCTTGTTGCTGCTGCTGCTTGCAAGAAGAGCCTGATGATGCCCTGGGAAACACAACTTTCTTTCCCCTAAAATAACTGGCTTGGCACAAAATCTCCCAGCACCCTGTTCACCAATAGAGTCCCCATGCCTCCGAATTTTAAAAAAGAACAATGTGTGCAGCATCTGATTGCAGAGCTGTGTGCTGCAACAAACTTGTAATATAAGAAAAGGCATTATTGATTTGTAGTGCTATTAGAGTTTCTCTGCCCTCCCACCACACTGCTTCAGTGCGTCTGACAAGCAATTGGCTCTCTGGTCCTGGAGAAAGAACAAGGAAGACAAATCCAATAGCGGATTTGAGCATCACTGTAAGACCTGGGCAAAATTCAAGTTCCTGTGTCTGAAATTGCAACTCTGAAAGCTCATCCAGCTATCCACTTCTGACAATACCCAAATACTTTGGTTTAACAGCACGTCTCAAGTGACTGGATAAAATGTGCCAGTACTTCTGGAAGCAGGGTCTAGCAACAAGGGTTTCTACCTTTCCTGAGGTAGTCATCAGCTTTCTTGTTATCTTCACTACCCAGCAGCATGGGGTTGCTCTGCCTATCATTTAATGACCTGGGCATGCAGCAGAGGTGGATGATGAGGGCAACTGTGGCTCTGCTTTGCTGTCTCAATGCTTCAGCTACAAAACTTCTGTGCAATAAAAAGGCAAGCTCCAGCACTATCAACTACATTTTGAAAGCTAAAGGACTGATCAGAGCCCGTGTTTTGAAAGAAAGGCTGTGGATGCGTGCGTTCAGAGAGGGTCCTGAGTGAGACCGTCCCACAGAAATGAGCTGGGAGTGGCTCATTTGGTAAGTGGGGGTTGAGTCCTACATCTGCCCCACGTCTGCTGAGGGCTGGCTAGACAAGAGGGCTGATTGCAGATGCTCTGTGCTCCAGGCATAGGGTGTTTCGTACCCATTTGGAGGTAGTGCAGGAGTTGTAGCACTCATCGTTCACTAGATCTGCTCAGAAAACTAAAATATCCTTCTTGCATTTTATCTGTCCAAGAAATTCTTCCTCATGTCATGCTCTCTAACTGTACTTTTAAAAACATCTAAAAAATATTAACTACCTATGTCTCAGTGAAGGACAAATGCAAGTTGTAGCATCAGCCATAATTATTTGCTTGTTTTGCTTGAAATGTCATTTTTAGCTAGTTTTGCACATTTTACAAATGCCTTCCATGCCAAATCATCCATGGAACGTACAAATCATCTCAATTGTTAAATTCATTAACCTAACAAACTGTGGTCTAAAAGCCACATTTAAAGCATGCGTCCTAAATAGTATTCTCATTATGTGGAATCAGATTAGTCCCTAATCAAATTTGACTTGGAGCTTGGAGCAAAAGGTAATGGAGTATGACCCCTGATGTAAAACAAGGATGGGTGCAGTAAGTATTTAGCACCACGATACCTCCATTCTGTGCTGTGCCAATTAATTCCATCATTTTGTAAACAGATTTGTACTTATTTAGATCCTTACCTCAGTTTCTCGCACACACGTGGTATCTGCTAAGAAATGTACAGATATTCTTCCCAGCAGCTTGATGTTTTCGCACATTCACATCACTGATGTACCTTTAACAGCATGGACCAATAATAATCATTAAGTATATTATTGTTGTGCCAGCAAATCAAGCATTGATGGGACACCGAGGTTTGAGACACTGTGGTTTGAGGCACAGTACAGACAGAACATGAGGAAGTTTCTACTTCAAAAAGTTTGCTGTATAAATAGAAAAGACAGGAGGGGGTAGAAGATGTAAAGAGAAGGAGGGGAAAGCCTAAATAGAGACAAATATCACAGTCAATAACCTCCGTGCCAGAAAGCTGTAGAGAGACCAGAAGGCAGACTTGTAATAGAAAGCAGAGGAAGGATTGAGAAAGACTGACCATATTATGCATTTGGATAGTGGGCTTTCTCCAGGGATTTCCAAGCATATCTTAAAGATATTCCTTGAGGAAGATTTAGGAAACTGTATTTTCTTTCATGAACAATACTTCACCAATATGAGTGAGCTGGTGTGAGCCCTTTTCCCAGTTTGCTGAGCCGCTGGGTGTCCAGCGTTGGGGTTGCTCCCCAGCGGCACTGATTTAAGGGGACTCCACAGCAGCAGGAAAGGTATGTTTACCACACCGTGCTCCAGACTGGGCTCAGAAAGCTACCCCTGCCATGTGGTGGGGCTGTACTTGCCTGCTCATTTTCCTTCTAGCTGAAACAAGAGTATTCAACGGGGCAGGAAATAGCACCCACCATGAAGCGGTGTGCACCAAACCCAGGAGGTGTGATGCTGCAGTCTTAGGTCCTCTAGTTAACCCATTGGGACATCCTATTTATTTAATGTGGGAATATTTAGTGCGTATTGCTTGAAAGAGTCCAGCAGGGCCACAAAGATGATGGAGGGAGTGGAGCATCTCCTGATGAGGAGCGGCTGAGGGAGCTGGGGCTCTTGAGCTTGGAGCAGAGGAGACTGAGGGGTGACCTCATTCATGGGGATCAATTTGGAAAAGGCGAGTGTCAGGAGGAAGGAGCCAGGCTCTGCTCTGGGATGTCCAATGACAGGACAAGGGGCAATGGTCCCAAGCTGGAGCACAGGAGGTTCAAGCTGAAGATGAGGACAAACTTTGTCAGCGTGAGGGTGGCAGAGCACGGCCCAGGCTGCCCAGAGAGGTTGTGGAGTCTCCTTGTCTGGAGACACCCAAAGCCCTGGCCGTGTTCCTGTGCGACTGCTCTGGTGATCCTGCTCTGGCAGGGGTTGGACTGGGGGAGCTTTCCAGGTCCCTTCCAACTCCTGATGTTCTGTGATTAAAAAATCAACATCTGCCCCATAGCTCTTGTAAAGTACCTACGTACAAAAGACTGGTTTGTGTTGAGGTTTTCTACTGTTTTTTAAATCCTTCCTTTTTGAAAAACTGGTTTTTTTGTCTTTTTCAAAGGGTGCTTTCTTCCAGCATCCTTTGAAACTCCCATTTCATGCACTGTCGTAGGTAATTCTTTTGTTTGCCAGCTACCCATTGGCTAATTAAAGCTGTAGCTGTTCATGTGATAAATGGATACCATACTCCAAAGCTCTTTAGCTGGGTATCAGTTGTAAGCAGGAGGAATGGACAGCATCTACAAAGGAAAAAAAAAAAGCAAGAATAGTTAATATTTTTTTAAAAAAACCCTAAACATCCTTCTGATATCCAGAAGCCCCAGAGAAGGACTGTCAGTTCTTTGGAAAGCAAGAGACAAATACTTTTAAAGTGTGGTCAAGGACATGAGGTGAGGTTACTGCAAAGCAATTTAGCAGATAAGAGTGTGTGTGATGGTGCTGAGGTCATTGCGAACCTGCTCGTGTGCTGTTAGCAGGCTGATTTGTGATAGAGTTTTAGATACCTAATATTTGCTGCTGTCTGTTTGCAGCATTTAATGCTCAATCAAGGTCCTGCACATATTGTCCTGCAGTAGGGTAATATACAGTTCCTTATTCTCCCTACTCGCTGCAGTCGACTTGACTGACAGTGTAAATGTCTGTTTATGAATTTGCAAGCGCTCATTCTTTCTCTCTTTTAAATTTTGGTTATTCCTCATAGCGTTGATGATTTCTGTATATAAACAAATGCTTTCAAAGCCTCTCTGTTCTGGAGGCAGCTTGCATTATTTGATCAGCAAGTTGTGGTACAAGGTAATAGCTGCATCGTGTGATTCTGAAAACAATCTCAGTGTGACTTCTGGTGGGTTTTGCTGTGCTGCAGCCATCGCAAAGCCATCATTAGTAGTCTGGTGCAGACAGCAGCCTTTTCTAATGAAAAGGTAAGGACTGGGTTAGTACAAATTACAAAGATTTTTCATAACTTGTGCTTAAAACTAAGATCACTTTTTATTCCCCCCCCCCGCGGAATAAAAAAAAAATCATCCATTTGCTTTTTCTCTTTGCGGGTCATTTCTTTTCTTCAATCCTCTCAAAAATATTTGAGGTTAAAGAAAGCCACTCAGATCAGACTCTTCAGACAGATCCAGTAAATGGATGGGATAGCTGGCTCTCTTATGATTCTCCTTTTTGAGCTACAAAAGTTTTCGATTTTTAACTTTCTGGCCCTTTCAAGTAAATGGGAGTTTTGATTCAGACTTCAATAAGGTCTGTCTTTCTCCTTCTGGAAGAAAATGTGGTTACATCATTTGAGCCATATCAAAACCTTTCTGCTCGCTAAAAATAAAGAACCTGCTTCTGCCAGTTTATCAGTTACCCACGAGCGGTCTTTGTGGGGAGTTCTAGAGTGCTATTTGGAGTCGGCATCTGGGCAAGAATTTAGCTCCAATAAATAGCTTCAAACATAACACAAATATGGGAAAATGGTAGGATAGAAAAGAGGAAAAAGCCTGAGAGAGCATATCTTGGTATCTACTTTGTAGCTTGTAATACAGCTCCAGATTGCAACTGGAATATCTGGTTCCGTTAACGTATCTGCTAGGAGAAAGCTTAGTGGCTCTCATACCTCAAATCCAATTTGTTGGCCATAGAAACATGGTCACTCCCACCCAAACCTTCACCGTGTGCACAAGTTGCTGTTTAAAAGCAGAGAAATTCATGGTAATTAGCTGTGTGTGTTGCAAAGGAGGACGTGCAGCTCCAAATCCCATCATCAGGGCCTAGAGGAAAGCAGAGCAGGAGCACTAATGTGATTTTGTAACAAATACTTGGGCTTTGGCATCTGCACGAGGCATAAAACATGTCCCTGCAGGCTGACATGGAGTAAGGGATATGTCACCGAGTAAGAGAAGCTGCATTTTGAACATATTTGGTCTATTGTGAAGGCCCCTTCTTAGGGAATCTTTTGGAAAATAGAAGAACAGGAAGGAAAAGTTTCTCTTTCCATTGCTATCCCCCACTGCGATGTTGAGTCTTTTGTTATTGCTTTCTTTAGATAACTAAACTGATGCTACCTTTTGATCTGGGCACTGCTTTACTGGACAACTAATAAATTAGTTAAAAAAGAGGAGCTAGCTGGGGAGAAAAGAATTTGGGTCAAGTCCTATAAATAGTTCCTGATGAAAAATACAGGAACAAGGGAGAATTCAAAACTATTTCATGGGAAATGCCAAAATGTTTCGTTTCAGCACTTTAATGATCCAACTTCTTAGCATTTTTGTTTCGAATCAGCATTTTGTTAGTTTTTAAAAAAACCTCTACATACTAATAAAAGCAATGTTTTGTTCTGGAGTTAAATAAACAAAACCGTAATAAAACACTTTAGGTTAAATGAAGCATTTCAGACAGTGCCTATGCTAAATGCCGAGGTCTTGTTGTTGAAAAAGCATCTATATTTTGACCTAAACCAATTTCATCTGTATTTTGACCTAAACCAATTTCCTTCTCAATCAGAAGCAGCTATTTTTTTCTCTTTACTTCTCCCTGTTCCAGCATTCTTGAAGCATTACATTTCCTTAGCAGACTTTTCAAGATTGGACAGGCTTTCCTGGAAGCAAATGACTGTGACTAGCAGGAGAATTTCTTCTGCTGAAATATTTTGCGTGTGCATTCTTTCTGAGGCAGACTCTGGTGCTGCAAAATACTTTGCAGAGGTACTTGGACTTGCATTCAATGAACTGTTATTGCATGTGTATTTTTGTTAAAACCAGGCCCAAAGAGTTGTGGTGAATGGAACTAAATCCAGTTGTGACCAGTCACAAGCAGTGTTCCCCAGGGCTCAGTTTTGGGGTCAGTCCTGTTTAACATCTTTATCAATGATCTGGATGAGGGGCTTGAGTGCTCAGTAAGTTTGCAGATGACACTGAGTTGGGAGGGAGTGTTGATCTGCCTGAGGGCAGGAAGGCTCTGCAGAGAGACTTGGACAGGCTGAATCAATGGGCTGAGGCCAATTGTGTGAGCTTCAACAAGGCCAAGTGCTGGGTCCTGCACTTCAGTCGCAATAACCCCATGCAGCGCTACAGGCTTGGGGACGAGTGGCTGGAGAGCTGCCCAAAGAATGACCTGGGGGTGTTTATTGACAGTTGGCTGAATATGAGTGTCCAAGAAGGCCAACGGCATCATGGTCTGCATCAGGAATAGTGTCGCCAGCAGGACCAGGGAAGGAAGGAACAAGACTGGTGAAGGGTTTAGAGCACAAGTCGTGTGAGGAGCAGCTGAGGGAGCTGGAGTTGTTTAGTCTGGAGAAAAGGAGACTCAGGGGAGACCTTATTGCTTTCTGCAACTACCTGAAAGGAGGGTGTAGTGAGGTGAGGGTCAGTCTCTTCTTCCATGTAACCAGTGACAGGACAAGAGGAAATGGCCTCAAGTTGTGCCAAGGGAGGTTTAGGTTGGGTATTAGGAGGAATTTCTTTACTGAAAGGATTGTCAAGCACTGGAACGGGCTGTGGTTGAGTCACCGTCCCTGGAGGTGTTTAAAAGACAAGTAGATGTCCTGTTTAAGAACATGGTCCTAGTTGCATATTTAGTAGGGCTGAATTGATGGTTGAACTTGATGATCTTAAAGGTCCTTTCCAACCAAACCATTCTATGATTCTAAGTTGTGATTATTATAGCAAACATAGGATTAAAATTCCTGTAATATTCTGTGAGCAGTGGAAACACATCCATTGCCTTTGGAATGCAGACTTAGGAGTCAAATGATGGGTGTTTGCTGACCACTGAAGATCACAGATTAGCACTGGTTAATCAGGATTACTGCAATCACATTCATTTCTTTTCCAGCCAGTTTGGCTCCTGACTGGAGAATACACCTCTAAAAGCTGCACTGACATGCAGTGTCCAAATGCTAGAAAAGATTCATCCCACACTATGGTGTCATTATCTCTTACTCAGGTATCCTTATCTCTTTCAATAATGTTGAAAAAATACTTTGTGAAGTGCAAGGAGTCGCACAAGGAGAGAAGGCAAGAATGGAATGGTTTTGCTCAGGATGCAGATGTTCAAGTGGGTGTCACATCTGTTGCTTTGTCTGCAATTTAATGCAGACGCCTGTCTTCTGTTCTTCTCTAAGTAACTCACACCCACTGCAAGTGGAGCAGACACAGTGCACATCTAGGACCCCTGTTAAGGTCCCCTTCTTATGATGGCTGAAAGCAAGAGAGAATAGCGAGGCGATGGAAAGAAAGGTTAGAAAACCAAAAGGGCAGCTTCTGCTGTTATAGCTGCTCACAAGATTTGCCTTTTCAGTTTCCCATATGACCTGAGACTGAGTGTATCGGGGAATGCAGGGAAGCTGAAGTCCCCTGGAGTCCAGCATTGAGCTCACAGCCAGCCCCACCAGGCTCAGGCTCACACCCAGAAGGTGAATTAGCCCCAGAGCTCTAAGTAATGTCAATGATGCTCTCTCTGTTGCTCTTCTCTGGTATAGCTGAACAAAATACAGACCAGCGCTGTGGCTCTTCAGTGAGTCTTACCTCACATGTCTTCACAGCACAGGACTCCTTTTAATTTAGTCTTTGCACCATCTTACCATTTTTCTATTTAGGAAGAGACAACTGCATAGCTGAAATCAAATTTCTGACTGCTCTTTGCTCCTTTGCCATGATTATGTGTATAGGGAGGAAAAGAGGAGAGAAAATCCAGACTCTTGTGATGTTATAGGGGAAGGAAATAGGGAAAATGTTCATGATAAAAAAAAAAGGTTTATTTTACTCTAAGTTACAGTAAATGCACACATTTCCTAGATGTATGAATGTTATTATCTGGATCAAGAGTATTATATGGAAATATCATTTAAGTTTCCTGCCCAAGTCCCAGTTTAACTTCCACTAAGTCAATAGAGAAGATTGCAATGCGCTGAATGGAAGCGAGATGTAGGTTTATAAAAGAAGTTTTCTTTTCACAGGGGACATTGCTTTGCTATTTGTACTCTTTGTTTCTTAGGAACATCTCTCAGAGGTACTACTCCTTTCATTTCTCTCGTCAGAAACATGTGATTAATGATCTCTTTTTAAGCTTTATTATTCAATTTAGCTCACTAATCCAGTACACATGTGCATAGTTCTGTAAACCTGAGTTGTCACCACATTCATCCAGGCTGGTATATGTAGACTTGCAACTATCCTGGAATCTGACAAATCAAATCATTTTAATGAACCACAGCAAACAGTTCATGTTGAAACAGCTGTAAGCACAATATGCAAATCATGTTTACTGGTAGCTTATGCTCCAGAGAAATAATCTTTATATGACTGCTTTATTATTTACAGTAGTTCCAAAATTTAATTTTAGTCAACATTGACAGATGCCATCCATGTTAATACTTGGACTGCTATATGTGGAAAATGCTAAACATATGCAGGGATCTCATGTTTGTGAGTTGATAATGTGGTTGACAAATGGGTTTAACAATATCCACTCATTTCTGAGCAGTCGGCTAAAATTCACCTGAGGTCTGTGGTAACAGAGTGAAGAGGAAGGTCAGAGGAATATGAATGAAGAAGAAATAAAGGAATGACTCCAGAGAGCAGTGGGTATAATAAAAGCATGACAGAAGATGATTAATTATATTTTAGAGTCAGATAATTCCCAGAGAATATGTGTGCATGATAAAACTTTCTAACCTTTCGAGTTGTAATTAAATGAGAGATACACTAATCTGACCAAGTAGAGACTATTCTGTTCCTAAAACGCACTAATGCATATATTAAAAAGGTGTTATTTTAAATAAGCACTCCTACCTGGCATGAATAAAGGCAGAGGCATTAAATGCAAAAGACAGAACCAAGAGGACAAGAGCTAAATTAAAAGTAAAGGAGATTTTGAGATGTGAATTACAACATGTAAGATGCAAGGAAGAGAATTAATAGGAACAGGTATTACTGGAAGATAGGGTTGAAACCCTCTTAAATTCTTCTCTACATTTTATCCCATGCCCTTTGTTTTAAGGATGACCACTTAGGTCTTTTTGTACTTGCTGTCAATGAGTTCAGTGGCTCTTCAGAAGATGTGGGTTTCTGTTCAGGATTTGATTGATTTAGACAAAAATCCTGAGAAAGACTTGAGGGTGTAAACCAGTTCATGTGTATTCACCAATAGTAAGCATGGATCATAAAAAGTGCAGTTTCTCCTCTTCTGTTGATTATTATCTTAAAGTATTTCTGGATCTTGACATTAGCAGAGCTGCTCCTTTTGCTGAAATCTTAGAGGAGGCAGGTAAGAGCTGTTCTGCATTGCATGGGGATGGACCTTCAGACTGCAATTATTATCCATTTAAATCTGTCCCTTAATATTGATTACTGAGGTGCTGGGATATCAGGTTCAAAAGCACAGCGCTTTGGTTCCTAATTAACCCAAAAAGCAGAGCTTCAGAACAATGAGTCGTGTCCCCTTAGTTAGTGAACTGCGCTTTGGTTTGGAGTCAATATGTTCATTTCTAGGTAATGATACAGGAGATATTACAACCCTCATTATCCTGTCTTGCTTTTAATGCAAGAGCTTAGTAAACCACAGGTGCAGTGGTCGTTATGCAGGTCTGTCTGGTTCCTGAAACACTCGGCTTGTTCCCTAGGAAAAGCAGGTTTCAACTTTCATGCTCTCTACTGCACTTCATGCTGATTTTTGAAGGGGAAGACTATGAAACTGGAGTCATGTTACTTTGAGAGGGACGCGCTGGTGGTAGACTGGGTTTCCTCCATGAGAAACTGTCTATTGCCTTTCTCTCTGTGTTGGCTGAAAACGCACAGGGAAAAGTGTCCGTAGCAAATGACTCTGGTATTTCTGTTGTTGCTTCATTCTGATTTCTTAGGAAAGAAGCCCAGTAATCCCACCCTTTTCCTCCAGCTATCTTGGAGCCATCTCCTTTCAGACTGTGGTTTCCTCTCGGCATCCTCACTCTACCCCTGTGCGTCGCTGCACAAGACACCAGCTGAGGATGCTCCTTCTCTTCTTTTTCAAGTTGTCTCACTCATCTTCCGTGCAAAGCTTCCTGGAAGCTCGTAACTGTTCAACCCCTGCTTTGTGGTTATGGCTGCGGGTCAGATAAAGCAGAGATGCTCTTAAGACATTTGCAAGAAGTGCAGAATGTTATCTTGGCCTTTTCTTCTAAACAAATGCTTGGATTACTTCATTAAGGAGTCAGGACAACTTCTGATAGTGAATTTGCATAGTGAATTAGGGACTTTTACCAAAAGAGGTAGTGGAAAATGCATGTTGCCTTCCATTTCTCTTTGAAATTAATATTAAAATAATAATTTGCTGATGACTCTTTTTTAAGTGCATTAAAAGCATTTTATTGATTGTTCACATCATAAAATGCTTCACCCCCCAAAAAGAACCCCACCAAACAAAAAACCCCACAAACAAAAACCCCTGAACAACTGGGTTTGAGCAAGATTTCCTTTTTATTAGATCTGGATGTATCACAGAAGCCCTAGCACACAGCAAACCTTTATATTCATGGTCTGCTTAACAGAAGCCTATCATTTGGCATTAAAGTCTGAGTCTGTGAAATGGTTAAGCACATGTTTAATCATAATGGATTGTGGACCCACTCATGTATATAATTCTAACATTTTTCAGCTTTCTGAAACACATTTTTTCCTTAAGTTTTAAAACAGTAATGCATTGAATTATGCTGATTTCACCCTGATTTCACATTTTTAACATTGCGGGCTTGATCAGCAAATTTTAAATCAAAGCATTTCCTGTGGCTTCTTAGATTAAAGTAAAAAAATGCAGCTCAGCTGTTTATATACAAACGTGTGGCAGATATAATGAAAGAATTACCCACAATGCTGGTGTCACTATAGTAACCTGCATTCATAAAGATCTACATTTAGCGGTGGTTAAAGCCAAATACATATTTGTTTCACATAGACAATATCATTCTTCTAACAGAACAGAACAGCAAAAAGGGACCTGTGGATGCAAGCATTAGTTAGGTGTGGAGTTTCCTACAAAATAAGCTCTGCTGTTGCTAACAGCATGCAGACTCCCAGGCTGCTCCAAGCACATCAGAAGATGAAGTCATTCAAAGTCTTATCTCAGCACAAAGTCAACTGAAAACCCAGTTTTCCAAACCTCAGTGGTATCCACTGGCGGAGGTCCCCTTCTGC
>NW_010205318.1:2642-12649 GCF_000695765.1 Mesitornis unicolor | reverse complement strand
TCAGCAGGATGGTGCTGGACTGATGCTCTCTGACCTGTGGCAACTCCTGCATCTTTGTACTGCTATAAATGCCAAAAAATCAGGTGTTTGGGTGTGGCAGAGCTGTTATTGATTCTAAGCAATTGAAAAAGAAAATAGTAAAAAAACAAACAGAAGGCAGATAGAGGAAATAAAATGGTGAGTGGGTGCACACTGTAATCAAAAGGTCCCCTCTAGCTTTGATACACTCTGTGATGATGCTCTGGTAGAGAGGTGGGGGTTTTTTCAAGTCCATGGCTGATTGCAAGCAAAAATAACTCCTGATCAATAAAAACCTCCACTGGGAATGGAACATTGCCTGGAAATGATCTTAGCAAATCTATCTGGCTTATTGCCTTGTAAGTTTATGCAACTACTTCTTCCTAGTTGTTTCAATTTTTCTTTTATGCAGAAAAGTCACTGTTGGTCTGTATCCACCTTTGTAGCTCAGTGGTTTCAGGGAATATAAGGGTACAGAAGTTGACTGTCTCCTCTACTTTGACTGCTCTTAAATGCTGTGCTTTTAGTTTTGTCCAAATATCCCGCATTAGACTGCAAAGCATTCAGGACACTAACACGGCATGGTGGGCAGAGAGGTGGGAATCCAGGCACCATCTGAAGTGGGATGTACATGGAGGATTCCAGCAAGAAATGTGTCTCCTGAAGAGAGACACCACCATTCTGCAAGCCCTGTGATATGATACAGAGAAAATAAAACCATTCCTCACCCCAAAACCTGATAAGTGAGGAAAGCACAACAGGCAGAGCCTTGAGTGTGTGTTCTCCATGCCACCTCCTTCATTAGTCCACAGCAGCCCCTCTTCAGCAGCTGCGGCCCAACACTGCTCCTTCTGAGCATGATAGAGGAAAACCTCAGATTTTATCTAAGTAGTTGTTTGCTTTATAGAAAGCAAGCAAAATAAGTATGGCCAGGTTTATCTGAGATGAGTGGTTTCAAGCCTGGAAATACCAATACAATATTGACCAAGGATTGTCAGGGTTCAGGATAATTCTGAATCAGCATTTGCTCCAGCCAGACTTAAAGCACTCTGTGTTTTTCACCGGACCCAGTTGTTATAATATTATATTCTTATAATATTATATCATTAATGACTGCTGTCAGTGTGCATATCCATTTGTCCCCAAAGGCTGGGTTTGTATTCCCAAATATGCGGAGGAATTACTATAATTTGGTATATTATACCAAAATGAGTATAAAATGAAAGGTTAAAATCAAGTACTTGGATTGTGGGTTAGGAAAGACATTTACCAGAGTTTGGCGTGTTAATCTGTGAGGTTAAAGCAATTTCTATAGTGGGTCAGCATGTAAGATCATGGTAGTTGGTACCTTACCCATCTTCCTGGTCTCCTGATGTAATACCCATTTACTGCTGCCTTGGCTGCTGATGTGCCTTGATGTAAGGAGGCATTATCTGCAGCAAGAAGCTGTGCCCACGTTGTCTCTGTGACTTTGAAATAAAAAGCAATATAAAGTAGCTTGGAATTAGCTGCATTTTGTTATAGCTGAAAACAAGAACATAATTTCAAATGAAGAGCACAGAGCTGTCAGTTGTTATGTTCTTTACATCTAAAAGTTTAATGTGATTCGTTGTACGTGGATGATGAAAAAGGAGAGGAAAAAGTGAGGGTACGTGAAGGGAAAGCTAAGGACTGACAGGTGGAAGGGCCTTGTTCATTGGTACGTTTACCATCAGATCTGAAATACAATGGAGACAGTGAGTAACAATGTGAATGACTTATATAAATAGAGAATTGAAAATAGAAAAGTAGGCAACAATAGAGCTGGGATATAATATTCATAATGACGTGTTCACAACATGGGACAAAAGTTTAAAATCTTGTTCTGAAATCAATAAGGAATAAAAAATGGCATACTTTACTCCAGTCAAATAGCTATTTGAATTTCAATTAGAAGTAAAACGAAAGCAGGTTGCCATGACAACTGAGTGTTATTGAATGTCTTCCTATCTGTATAATTGCTGAATATTTGTAGACAAACAGTTGAAATGCATCTTTTGCTCTCACTTGAAAACTTGGAGGCTAACTAGTTGTTAACGTGAGTCCCCTGGTGTCTTCATGAATAACTGGCTCAACACAGTTGAGAAATACAATTATCTCTATCCAGACAAAAAAAATAGTTACTCAAACAGCCATCGTACACACATCAGACACAAATGCCATTATGCATTCCCACACAGTGTATCTTAATTTTACAGAGCTTTTCCCATTTAGATAAATCAAGGGCTGTTAACATGCTTGACATGATTTTTTGGGCTGTTTGATCTTTGCTTCCCAAACGTGATAGCTTTTCGCGGAGGAGCGGGGAGGTCCTGTGTAATGGCTTTCTTGGGCTTGTCAAGCACCTGTGGCAGGGCTATTTTATATAGCATTTACCCACAGTGTCTCCTTTGTCTGGTAGATGGGAGGTCAGTTCTAACAGGCTTGTGAGTTTTTTGTTTTGGGTTATTTTGCATTTGTACTGAAGATTTCGGTCAAAATGTTCACTTGCTAAATGAGATGTGGAATTTCCATGGTCTTCATATATTATTCATATATACTCTACTCCGTTTGCCTGCTAAATGCAGCACTTCCCACTGTCATGGAGCTAATTGATGTTTAGTCCTGCGTAAGCAAAAATTGCCCCCAGTGAGGCTAATTCACATACACAAACCTTCCAACATTACAAATCTCCAATTTTTATTAACTTGTAATCATCTGGAAATTACACTCACAGTTTGTATCCAACTTTCTTTGTTTGGTTGTTTGGGGTTTTTTTTTTGCCTGTGGCATGCCTTTGAGAAGATGTGGTCCTAAAACTGGTAGGAAAATATTTGAGGGGAAGAAAAAAATCATTAATCATTTGCCTGCTTTTTATCTAATTTAGAAATGTAATTAAATGTTAAGAAAACCAAAAGCACTGTTACTCCTGTCTCGCTTTTCTTTTACCTGCATCTACAGCAGCACATATGTGGGAGTGAACAGGATGAAGGTGGTTGAGAAAAATGGACTTCATGTTGTATCTCTCACACAATACTTGTAAAATAATCAGGAAAATACAAGAGAATAGGTGACAGTTCTGTAAAGTACCAAGAGCTTTCAGCTCAAATTTGTGCAAGTAAATCCCTAAGTAATAAATGTATATGGAAAGGAATGAGGAAAAAGCTGAAACGTTCAGAGGGGCTATTTCCCCCTCACTCCACCAGTACTTTTCCTGTTCTAGAAACCATGTTGTTATTCATATGAAATTTTTGAACCTGTACGGATGCCTTGCTCACCAGCAGTAAACATATCTCTTAAAAGTCCTGGCAGCACCTAACAGTACAGATCTGGATCAAGTTTTGCAGCCACTCCCTTGGTACACAAGTAATTACCCAAAATCCAACTTGGACTGTATCCTACTTCCAGAAAATAGTTGAACCATGGTTACCTGCAACTTTCTTTCTCCTAAAAAAACCCATAAAATGCTCAGCTTAAAGCCAGAAAGTTTATTTTGTTTCCAATAGCTGTACTACAATTGGACCAGTTTAATTATTTACAGAGGACTTGAGGTCTGTATATAAATCAAGTTTACATTTTACTCTATTTATATAATTCCAATTGACTAGTAGTGAGAAAGAAGTGCTGCGTGAAGGTCTTTGGTTTCCATACCAAAGATCATTATGCCTCTGAAGAGCACTTGGTTAGTCCTCTAATCACTTAGATGTTTTCTGTCGAGCCGTATTAGTCTCTGTTCAGGTTTCATTAGAGTGAAAGTTCTCTTTCTTGGAGTTTGCTTATTTGTATGAGTGGAGCTTCCTTCCCCTTGCACAGCCTTTGGAGAAAGCTCCACATCTTCAGTCTCAGCAGAAATTAGCCCAGCCTTCTCTAAGTGATGTGCATTTTATTGCTGCTTTGACTGTAAATCTCTGCTCTTCTTATTTTGCAACATTTTCTCTATAATTATTGAGCCCATCCATGCCACTGGTGTGAGGCAAATGGTTCCTCTGAGCAAGAATAATTTATACAAATAACGTTTCTGTTCATTTTTTCTGTACTTTCTTCATAGTTGTGGATTTTCCTTTGTGACCCTGCAGAAAGAGGCTTGGGTATCTCCATGTATAGGCGTACTTTCCACCTCACAAGCCCATGAAAGCCACTGGAGTAACCTTTGTTGGCCTGGTTTAGGCCAAGAGAAACTCAGTCCACTGAGCTCTGAAGCTGTCTCCCTTTGTCACTAACACCACCATTTCATGCATGAAACTCAGGTGTAACTATGGAAAAGAAGTTTTACCCAATGAATGCCAAAAAATATCCTACACTTTTCCCTTTTTCATATTAAACGTCCTCTGCTTTATCACTCTGATAAGTGTAATTTATTATATTTTGAAGTTTTTCACAATGAATTAGGTGGACGTATAATTACATCAAATTCTAGTGTATCTTCTTATGTATATGAATGTCTTTAACATCTGAACAATGGGAAGAAGGAAATAAACTAAAACAAGGGAATACATGGATTTAACCTTTCTAAGGTTCATGGACTTGGCATTTCAAAGATTTGTGAAACTTTTTGCAGAGTAATTCCATTGACTTAAAGAGTTTTAAGGTCAGAAAGTGTCACTAGAATTATGTATTCCATTGTCTTGTGTAATATAGGTCACAAGATTTCATCCAGCTGTTTCAATGCTGAGCCTCGTAAACTCTTGTTGAATAACCATATTTACTGAGGCATAAGTCAATGAACTAGAGAAATTAACTGAGTTCTCCTCTCTCAACCTGGAAAATCCCCTCTGTCCTATCCCATTCTTACTCTAAATGCCAATATTTCTATTAAAAACATTTACATACATAGAGATTATGTCTCTTATTCAGAACTAGCATCTAATGTGTTCCTTATAGTGAAGAAAATACATAACGATGTACACCTCATAATCATGATCATCTCTGCCATTTGTTTTAGACAATGGAAACTCTGCAAACTTCATAAAAGCTTTATGGATCTAATTTACAAGGTGGAGGAAATTCCATCCTGTGGCCAGTACCATGCTACAGAAAAGCACGCCAAGGAGCTTTATTTAGTTCTGACGCAGAAGGGATGATAGATAACTTAAAAAAAATCTGCAAAATTTATCAGTTGTGCATGGAGAACCTTTGGGGGGGGGGGGAAGAGGAAATTTAAGCCCTGAATCTATGAAACTGCTGATAAAACTCTCATTTTCATAAGTCTAATACTTGGGAAAATTTCAATACAGGTTCAGGTACCTGAAGAGCTTGTAAGCTGTTTTGTCCATGAATAGATAGGTACCATACATTTCTCAATCATATTATTATACCACGTTACGCTAGTAGCACTATGTGTATATTTGGTAGGAATGTTGTCTCTGCAATGCACCCCAGAGGTTGTAACTGCCCCCCTGCTACATGGCTGGTCCTGGAAATAGGGATGGTTTCCACAGCAAGCTGCTTTAAAGGAGCAATATTTGTGCTGATGAAGTGAAGCCACATCGCAAAGGCTGGAGTTGTTCTGCAAATAAGGATCTGGCACAGGAAGGAGTGGTTCTCCCAAATGGTTTTTCCAATGTAATGGTGGGATTCTCTATTGGACTGACTGCAGTGGGCAAGGTGTGGACCAGATCATTCCTTGAACACACAGGCTGGAGTTTAGCCAGTGCTGGAAAAGCTGACGTCAAGGCTAAGCACTATTTTGTAATAATTTCTTCTCTTGTGTTAAGCATAAAATCTCATTGAAAATAAGATTTTCCATGTCTTAATTGTAATACAGAAAGTGTCTTTTATTCTTCCTGTGCTTGAGATAGCAAGGTAATTTCAGAACTGAAACTGATTGTCTCAGACATTCACGACTCAAATATTTAATCTAAAGGGTAAAATTCCCAGAGTACTTCTCTCATCATTCCCTAGTTCTGTAGAGAATAAAAGCTTCAGCTTTATAGGATCTGATATTATTTCCATTATTGGTATTATGCTGGAGGCAAATATCCTTCAAAAAGCAAAATCCACTTCCCCAGCGCTCAGTAAGTTGCGCACCACAAAGGCCCAATCTCTTCTTTGCACTCTGTTCTGGAGATGCCTTGTAATCTGCTGAGAATTTAATAACAATTATTTTACTTCTTGTAGTGAAGACCCTTTAAGATGTAATATAAAATATTCATCTGACATCTGATGTATCCAAATTTCAGGGACAATTTAGGACTGAAGGATGAATTTTCCAGTGAACTGAAGCAGTATGCTTCTCTGTATATGCATCTGTGTACCTCCCCACATGGGTGTGCAAGCACTTGCTTTGGCACCACTCTGGTTTTACTGCTCTAATATATGCAAAGACTGTGATAAGTAATAGCTTCCTCCTAAGTAATTCATACATCTTTGGAGCTTCGCCTCTGGAAACAGGAATAAAAGTAAGCATTTGTCTGTGTGGTAAGCAAAGACATAAAATTCCTTATTTCCAATAAGCCCTCCAATTCTTTCTCTCTTTAATAATGCCTCATAGATTTTCACATGACCCGAGTCCAATTGCTTCCATCTGAAAGTGGTAAGAGCTGCTAGATAAGAACTTCTAAACAGCATGCAGTGTAATGTGACAAACTGTAAAATATTCTGCAATTGAAAACAGTGGGTAATATAACGCACCTTACTTGTAATACAGCAAGGGCCTCTTAATGATATCAGACAAATTCCTGATGTCTTCTTTTCAGTTCTTACCGAGTAGAAATCCTGTTGACTTTATCACCTCAGTGGGGCTGCAGGATCCATCCTGGCTGATACCATAACAACATGAATATGGATTGCTTTCTGTATTTGTTGTAATACAAGGTTACAAGGCTTTGTAATTATGCGTAGCCAGGTCTGTAAGGCTGTGAGGTGCGTCTGTCTGTGCATTAGCCACAGGCATGCAGGCAGGAGATGGATACAATTTCTCTGCTATTGATCATTTCTACACATAAAATGAGATGGTAGGGAAGATTGCTTACCACAGTTACACAGTCCCTGCATCTACAGAAGGAACTTGTGCAATTAAGTGTTTGCATGAGTGAAGGAGTGAGGACTAGAATAAATACATGAGAACTCAAGGGCACGTGGGTGATAATTGTATAACGGTATGTACATGGAGCTCAAAGACTAGATTGAAAGAATGAAGTAGACAAAGTCTTTGCATCACTAAAACTTTGTTTTCTGTATCCAAAATAACTTTGAAAACCATTATTTGCTGCATATAATTGTCACATCTAATTTGTAGGTGACACAGTTGGGCTTTGATCAAACAAAGAAACAAGAGAATTGAAGATCAAGAATAAGAAATCATGACCCAGAACTGTGCAACAGGCTGAGGAAAGAGAAATCACAGCCTGTGCCAAAGAACGAGAGCATTAGTGATTAGTCTGAGTTTTCCATGGCAGTCCCAACCAGGAAAATGAGAAGAATTCAGGCTCAATGCCAAACACTTGCACAAAAAAAATATCTTCCCTTCTCTGTTATGACGCAGAAAGGGAGATTCATTTCACGGCGGTTTGAATGGTTGCAATACAAATGTTTACACCTGAGCTGAAGATCCCCTCGCAGTCAAAAGCTGTGCATGATCTAATGCGCAGAATGGTGCTGCCAGGCAGCAGCTGCTCGTCATGTAGCTAATATGTGAAAACCAAATAAGCTGCCTAAGTTTTATGTATATTGACATGCTAAAACAAAGACCTAAAGGATACTAATAAAGATGAGAAACAGCACATTGCGTTAGAAAAGTGAATTGTTTCGCAGGAGATGCCGCATTCGGTTTTTGTCAGCTTTGTGGACCAGATTTTAAATCACTGAGGCTATATCATGTAGACAGAGCAAGCAGTAATAGTGATAATGAGCCCCTTTAGTTATGGATCCATTGCAGGATCCCAATTTTGGTATTTTACAAACAGTAGAGAGCAGAAAAATAAACCAATGAGTTATTAAGTCTGCTAAAGTTAATTAATATAATAGATCATAATTTCTACTATCTGGATGTCTGTGAAGTTAGCATCCATTGAGCGAACCAAGATTATCACCAAAATGTGACATTTTATCGTAGAAAATTATCTGTATGTTCAATTTTTCACCTAGATTGCAAATAGCTAGTAAATGTCAGAATATGCTGGCTGACATTAAGAAAGTTATCCAAGCAAAGATGTTTTGAAACACAAGTGCCTGTGGTGTTTTTAGATGAAGAGTAGGAGACATCACTCAACTTCCTCTTGTTTTCTGATAATAACAGCAGGTAAAGGCGGAGCAGTTGTTCCAATGCACCTCAAGCTATCTGCTAACTGCACCTATCTTTCAAGACAGCCAGGGACTCCTGAGGAAAATACAGTTGTATTTTAAATTCTAAGCTAGGTGAACCTTTGTGCACATATATGTTTAAAAATGAGTATGTGTTTATACACGTGTTCACAGATTTTAGAGATATTCACTCTGAGGATGT
Source organism: Mesitornis unicolor (assembly GCF_000695765.1). Classification (NCBI taxonomy): domain Eukaryota; kingdom Metazoa; phylum Chordata; class Aves; order Mesitornithiformes; family Mesitornithidae; genus Mesitornis; species Mesitornis unicolor. The sequence continues at coordinate 4,170 of NW_010205318.1, read as the reverse complement.
GCAAATACATCCTTAAATGGCATTGTAATCTCAATTAAGTACAGAATATGCCTTGCTTCAAAGTCAATACATAACATTTCTCTCATTCTCTTTTGTTTGATTTTTTTTTTCAAAAAGAAGATTGTAAGAGAGAAGTTACACTCAGTCTATGATTTTATAGGTGAAAAGAGATAATATCATTTAGCATTAATTGATGACCCTTTTATTATCTTCTGTTGCTTGGTCTTTTGAACAAACATAATGCAGCCTACTCTTGCATGAAAGTCATAATAGTAATTGCTATTTGGTGACTTGAAATGGGTTTCCTAAGCTTTAGCAGAGCTGGTGTTTCTCAAATGGTTCTGTGGTTAAGTATTTTATTTTGCATTTGTAGCAGCTACTAACTACATTATCTGGCTTTTCAAGGGACAAAGGCTCTAGGAGACATCAGTATTCAGGAACAGTTGTAGGATAGTGCAAAGATTAAAAAAGAATTAGAGGAACAGCAAGAAAGCAGCAGATAAATTATAAGAGGCATAGTCACTAAGAAAATGGGATTGCCACCTGTGATGGGAAGAATAATGACTAAATGTGCTAAAAAATTAGCAAACAAAAGGGCTCATTCTGATTTTATTTGGTGAATAGGCTCTACGGTGACTGACACCATGCAAATGATGTTGACGAATCTAAAATATCTAATTAGTGAAATTATAGAATAATCTCATTACATTCCTGGGGATGGGATTGTGTTGGTTGTGTGCATGTTACCATTAAACATCTTTATATTTAGGGGAAGAGGCAGCATCTGTTACCCGCCTAGACCATATCAGAAGCTACTTGTGAGTTTATATGGGGTTAAGGAAGCAGGTCACCTATGTTCAGGAACACTGAGAGGTAAAAGGGGTCCCAGGACAGGCAAGAGGGGTCCTGCAGGGAAGTTTGAAGTTTGTCACCTTTAAAGAGAGAGGACTTTTTATCTGAGCTTAAAATAATAAATGAGGCAAGCCCAATAGGAGACATTATCAAGGTTTTTGGAGTTTTTTAATTAAGATATAATTATTACTTTATTATAATAAAGAGCTGGAAAATAGTGAAACCAACTGAAAAAATATTCACTTTTGAAGCAGTTTATATTACTGCCCTGCTCCTGTAGTCAAAAAGGGAAAATCTCAGCCATGCAAACTAAGTGCGGGAATCCAAGAATCAAGTCCTTTTTGAAACTCTCTTTTCTTGCCAAAATCAAACAAGCTGCTAAGTAATGTCCGGTCATTCTTGCTGTGGCAATAACCTTTCCCAAATAAATCGGTGCTTTATTAACTCATCCAGGTAGAAAACTGTCTCCAGTCAGCCAAACAACCACTCCTTTAAGAAAATACAATAAATTAAAGCATATAGCGGGGAGTTACTTGACACTGTGACGGCCACAGTAGATGAGTAGGAAGAGGTGATATAGCTGTTCATAAAGCAGTTCGTGCTGGGTTAGTGGGGGATACGCACAGCTAAAAATGCTCTTCCATAGCAGTTATCACCACTTGTAGCTGTTAGAGAA
>NW_010205318.1:0-2624 GCF_000695765.1 Mesitornis unicolor | reverse complement strand
CCGATAGGGATGAGTATGATTCCACAGTGTCAAAACTGGGTGATTACAGAACATTATTTCTAATGGAAATAAGATGTTAAGGGTCTAATGAAAGTGTTTCCTGGTTGTTCATGATGTGTTACTCAGCTTTGGGAATTATGGTAATATAATTTTGTCCGAATATGTAAATGTATCAAGCAGGAACAAGAGGTTTCAACATTTTATATCTGACACCTATGAATTTTCTTAGGGAAAAGGAGCTCTGTTTGGAAGTATTTCAGTTTTCTGCAGTATTTTCAGCAGTGGAAAAAGCAAATGTTATAATATACAGTTAGTGTTCATCCTTTTCACCCATACTTTCAAGTAGTTTTGTGAAGGCTTTCGAAGGAAGTTTGAATGTGGTATGGACACAATTAGGACACTCTTTGACCATGCTTTGTACATAACTGTCTGTAATGTTTAAACTGTTCTATAGTAAAGCTGGAGGACTAGAAAGCAAACATTAAAACATATTAAGTAGTCACCTGAACACGTAAAATGCCTTTTCTGAGAACATGCACCTCACCAGGGACTGAGCTGATTGCTGCCTGGTTAACTCTGATTTTTACTTTGTTCCAGCTGTAAGTGACACGACTCATTAGTTACTGGATCTCAGCGGTATTCCTGTCATGGCTAATTCAAAACTTCCTTTGATAACGAGATGCCAACTTGCATTGTCACCTGATAAGCACTGGGAGACAAAAGATCTGCAGATGGAAGAAATAGGGCAGAATTTTCTTCATTATTTACTCCATAGATTTGCCCTGTGGTGCAATGGTTTAGTCAGGAGCTTGAGAACTTGCTACATTTGTATTACTAATACTGTTCCAGTTAGTCACTTGAAATACATTCTGTACAAATAAATACGACATAGGCAACCACTTAAATTCAGAGTTTGGCATCATATTAAGACACAAAGATGTTTAAAAGACTGATTTATGTGAAAATTTTACTGGTTTATGGTGAACAAGAAACCACTGTACTACACATTAGTATGCTGGCAATATAATGAAAGAGGGAGCAAAACGTTTATTGTACTTGGATGAAAACAATAATGTATTTACTTCTGGAACCATTTCTAGATGTTTGGACAATACTTTATGCTTATGAATTCAAACTGTTAGAGGTTCCTACATCAACCATGGTGCTCTTTCTGTTGTTTCTCTGTAACACTTCACTGTTGGTGAGCAGAAATCCATCATGTAAAATGAATTCACAAGCTGTGGGAGGAAGCGTCCTTAATAGCAATATAGCACTGATTTATTCATTTAACCCTTGCTTATAGTTAGAGTAGGCACCAAATTTACTGTAGATTAAATATTAATGTAACTAAGCATAAAGCCTCATTGTCTATTTTACTCAAGCAAAATCTATCAGGGCATAATTCAATTGATATTTTAGATTGCAGTTAATGTGATATTAAAAGGGAAGCTTCAGCAAAGGTCATTAAAATACTGTGGGTTTGCTGAAGTTTTTGGGAACCACTGATTCCCATCATTTGGGGAAGTGCTTTAGAAGCAATGAATGGATGCAACTCTGCCTTTATTAGAGTAGGGTTTTTGGTTGGATCCCTTCAGCTTCAACAGCCAGACACATTGATCTGGCATTGTGTGTTACTTTGAAGGTTTTAACTCATCCTTCCTTTCTCTTCCTTGAACTATTTAGCTAGAAAATTAAAAAAAATCCACCCCATCTTGGAGGTTAGCACATATGGAAAGCTACTTCCCTATGACAAAGATAACTGAGGAAAGACCTAGATTCCTGGGAGTGTGGTAGATAAACTGCAGAGACTTTTTAATGCTGCCCAAGCAATTGAATCGTTTACAGCCCAGAACAGGGGAGAAAGGAACAATTCCACAATTTAACTTTCAAATCCCATTTATGTTCTTGCATTTGAAGGCTGCAATCCTTCACCACAGGCTCGTAAAAAGGCTGCACAGATACAGGGGAGGCAGATTAATTTAGTGCAGTCCACATTCCATAAATAGGCAGTTTTCAGTTTAAATAATTAGGCAGATAAAGTCCTGTCCACATTTACCAATTTCTTCAGTGAGACCAGGATTTTGCCTTGAGATTTTGTGTGGCATACAGGGACCAAATCTCCTGTTAACCTTACCACTATGGGCTGTCTTGATAAGTCAGGGTTCTTTTCAGCTACATTAATTTCTGAGAAGCGTCTTAGAAAGGTACTTTACTGGATTTTACTACGTATGCTCGGAATAGCCGGGCAAATTCAAAGTGAGTGAGAGCTGAGCCAGAGAAAGAAATATTTTTTTCTTCAGATTCCTGATATGGCTGGATCTGTACTTCAGCTTTTTTTCTTTCTCCATTCCACTTTTTCTGTACATTATTGCTGCCTGATTAGTTAATTATTGCTATTGATTCTGCTGTATTATCAGAGAGACAGCTTTTCCCTTCTGTTTTACCTGTGAATTATCTTTAGACACACAATAATTATTTCGATAATAGTATGTATAAGAGTGAAGAAATACCTCCTCACTCCATAAGTAACACCTAGCTTAAACCTGAAAAGCTGAAGCTGGGCTGAGTGCTACAGATATTCATGGGTATTCCTGTTCCGTTGAACTGAATCACACACACAGAAT
>NW_010205317.1:53797-58689 GCF_000695765.1 Mesitornis unicolor | reverse complement strand
GGGGGAAGCGGGCCCTGCCGGCGCTTCCCCACGGCCGCGTCGTTCGGCGGGACGTGGTGGCCTCTGCCTTGTCCCGGGGAACCAGGGCCTGGCCTTGCCGCGGCGTATGTGGTGTCGAGAAGGGCCTGGCCTTCGTACTTGTCGACGGTGCCACCATGCCCTCGGTACGGGTGGTACTGTGCCGTGTCCTTGAGCACAAGAGTGTGGAGACATCACAACCCGGTTTGTGCTTTTTGGTGAAATAAAGCTTCCCGAAGCATGGGATGGGAAAAACTTAACAACACCCCCCCCCCCCCCCGTTTTTTTTTTGAGTGTATATCTGCCAAAGAAATTCTTTGAGTGTAAATGTTGGAGGGATCTGGGTAAAATTTGTGACCTGGAGACCATAATGTTAACAAATGGGTTTTTTAGACTGAAGTTCACCTTTCTTCTTTGCTGTATGATTTTGGGAGGAAAAAGCCTTTCTGGTGTCTTATACTGGATGTTTCTACTGTCTTGTGCCCAAAATCCCAGGGAGGTTGTCTGCTGCTGTGAGAGCTGCTGTTGGAAAATTCGGTTTTTCTCTGGAGTAATCAATGTGCCTCTCATAAAATAAACATAAATTAAAGCATATGCATCTTTAATTTGGTATAGTTTTACTCGGGCTTTACAAGACTTGCAAGTCCATCTTATACTGGGACAACCACAAGGACTTCTGTGGAATTATATTGGTTTAATATGGGGAAACTTGGCCCAATCTCAAGTACGTATTACACATAAACTAACTTTTGATAAATGTTCTTTGTTATCTCAGTTTAACACGGTAACATAACTTGGCATGAAGCTAAGCAATCTGAAATAATATATGGATGTTGCAACTGAAGCTAAGCAATCTGAAATAATATATGGATGTTGCAACAATTACAATTGCACTTATTTAAGAATAACACGTGGTTTACATAAGTTGATGAAGTAATGTTAGCAATATCAGTAATATAACTTTTGTTGCTTTAAAAGTTTCAAGAGTGGTCAATAGGAGTTAGAGATTTCTAAAAATACATTTAAATATATCAATAAATACTTAACTTGCAGCAAGTCCACAGATTTCATTAACTTATTTTTGAATAACACTGCAGCCTCATAGTTAAAGCTGGATACTTAGGTGTCAAACTTCAGTGAAGGTCTGGGAATTGTGCCTAATTACTTTTCTGGGTCTGCGATTTTTTCTTTCATTAGTATAATACAAGGAGAGGCTGTATGGAGCGTGCAAGTACAACATTAGAACTTTAAATCTTGTTAGCATTTAAAAGTGCTAAGGTAGCAGCTATTCGTGCTTTGGAGAAGAAACCTTTTTTCACTGTACTCTATTAAGATACAACGTTACCTGTTTGCATTTATGTCTTGGAAGACCTAAATTGGACTAGACTATTTATTTACTATCAAAATCTGGTGTTTAGAGTAGACCATTTCTTAACCAAAGACCTCAAACTTTGCAGAAGAATTCAGAATAATGCGTTACTTCTATTGTAGCTCCGTCAGGCTATGCACATGTTTAATAGAAGATGGATATTTCACACAAAGCACTGGACCTTGCAGCATTTTGTAGTGTGCATGTCTAAGTGAAAACATTGCAACTGAAGAGCTCCCTTTGCCATGGTTTTGTTGGCTATGGTCTGAGAATTCACCCAGAACCACAGTGAATTATTAATATTTGGGTCAAATCCAAAAGAATCTAGGGCATAGGCAGAATTTGGTAGCTTGACATGCATGTCCTGTTCTGTTTGCTGCTTAATGTCTGCTGTTCCACAACTTGCAACTTATAGCACTGAAAGCTGAGAGGGCATCATGTGAAATACTGGGTTGTTATTGCCCAGTTCTTACACCCTTTCTTTAGGCATCAGCTGCTGACCGCTGTCTGAGACTGGCTATTAGGCTAGGGATGCATTGATAAAGTCGTATTTTCTTGTTATTTTCTGGACTGTTTTATCAATTTTAAGATCTCCTGCTTGCTTTTTTCCTGCATGTGTCAGAATCATACAATTCATTTTAAGATCAAGAGCTTGATGCTTATCTTGAAGCTAGCCTTGATGAGGAGGCAGCAGATAGGTGGGACTGGTTACTTTGAGTCACTTTGGTGGGCATAGAGCCTGTGTGTATATCCTGAGGATGAAGGTTTCCACAAAATGCAATGGGGGCTGCTGCTTGCTTTGTAAAAGAAAGAGGTGCTGTACTACCATTTTCCATAATTTAGTGGTTTGTCTTCCTCAAAAGAGAAGGATTCAGGTTTCTCAACTGTTTGAAAGATGTTAGCCTATGTTTTGTACCTTCCAGAAGAATTTCCAATGGTAAGTTTTTATGGGCATAGGTTCTCCTCTTGTAGCTTTGCCTGTGCAAAAATAATTCAAGATTTGTTGGACAAAGAAGAGAAGCTACATGTGATGGAAGGAACTCAAATGCGTATCCAGTGGATGAAGTCCAACATACTAGTCTTATCAAAGTGCTTATATATTTTGTAGAGCATAGTTGCTGGCTAAATCTCACAAAGCTTTTCTGGTCTGTTCAGCTTGAGGTAGCTGCTACTACTGGTAAAGCAGATTTTCATACTTGTGTGCTTTTTGGCAAGAAGGAGAGGAGGAATTTCCTGCACAGCCACTTGTACCCAGTATTGAAGTGCTACTATTTCTCTTCTCCCTGCCAATTTTTGAAATCATGGGACAGCTGATATAAAATACATTAAGCCAAAGGTGACATTGAGCCCAGCTCTTCTACGTCCTGGATGGCTCTGACCACAGCATTTTCTAAAGAGAGAACCCTTTTTTTGAGAAAATGGATTAAACCCTATGCAGTCTCAAAAGGTAGTCTATAGGTGCAACTAAACACAATGGGGAGGAGGAGCTGTAAGTTATCTATTCCAGTATATAACTTTTTGTGGATTTAGTGGCATGAGACCCCTCAGCTTTTGTGAAATTCAGTCTGAAGCACACAATTACTTAGCCAACAAGCACTGCAGGAAGATACCCTTCTGTGATCAGATACAGGTTAGTAACATTTTCCAAGGTAGTAATGGTGAGAGTTACCGTACTTTGAAGTTAGTAATTTTTGCTGAAGAAGTTAAATGCATATTAACACCTATGTGTGTAGACTGTTTGACATTCATGGTCGCTGATTGCTATGTGCAGATAAAACCACTGTTGTAGACGATGCCAAACCAAACACAGATGACGTCAGGAATTTGACTACTGCTTAGAGTGGGTGTTTGGGATACAAGAAGCACAGTTCACTTCCTCCACCTCAGAAGGTGGAGGAAATACTGGAGTAGATAAATCATGAGCTGACATCTGCTCTGAAGCAGCTGAAGATGGGCTCGCCCAGGAGGATAATTCATGTGCTGAAATAGGAACAGATGTCAATTAAGACAGCTTGTATGGCCATTTGGGTGCCAGTTCTGTAGCATGTGTCTGCAGTACAGGCTTGTCAGACAGCCTGTTTGTGAAATTCGGTGTTGCCTGACATAATAATTTGTTAGAAGGTGGAGAACTGTAGGCATTGTGAACTGGAAAAATAAAAAAGGGGGTTTTAATAATCAGAGCTAATCTAAATTACAATTTGATGTTAAAAGCAACTACATGGCTTTTAAAGTTGTCATTTTTCAAATGAGAAGTCCAATATGAAACTAGCTGCTTTTACTAGAAACAAGCTAAACCTGCAACAGAGACTTCCTACTGGGCTGTCTGGGACAATGGGCTACTGCACTTTAAAACTGCAGTAGTGTGCAATTGTTTTCCAAAGCATCTTTCCCCACACCTCTTCAACTAAATTCCTTTCTTTTCCTCTTCCAATCCCTCTTTCTTGTCCTGAGTGAAGCACCAGGCTGTTAAAGCTTATGGCCTTCAGTCCCAGAAATTAGCCCAGATTTCTTCGTCTGGGAAATATTTCCATAAACTAGTATTTGGAAGACTCTGTTGGCACCAGGGCTCCTGTCCTGCCTAGCTTAGAGCAATAGTCCTTAAGAATTGATGCAGGAACCCTTGAAAGAGAAACAAGACTTCAGGATTTGAATTTATTTTATAGGATGCAATTATCACCATGCAAAATCAATGTGTTGATTGCAAGCTGTTACATAAAGTAATTGAGTCTATTTCTGGGCTAATATGAGTTTGCCTTTAAAAAGACCAATAGTCAAATACAGGAAATGAGGTAAAGGTTGTGTTGCATAATTTTCTCATGGTACCACCACTTTGGGTTCTCTTTTCTCCCATCTTGTACATCTCTTGATCATAAAAAAATCCCCAAGACTATATTCTTACTGTTCTGTATCTTGGAAGTTAGCATTTCCACAATATTTTTCTACATTGTACTATGTTCATCTTCAAAGACATAGCCAGTGCTTTACTAAAATGTAAACACATAGGTTATAGAAATGCATGGTTAAGCTTAGTTAGAGAAGATTTAGTGAGTTATGTGGTGGCACTATGAGGGGGGATGGAGAAAAACTAGGAACAAGCTTAAGTGTCTTTAAACATCAGCTTTGCTCTAGAGCATCAGACACTTAGAAAGTTTCATCAGATTCATACAGTTATGGCTTGCGTCACTTCTGAAAACCTGTTTGAAGAAATCAGTAGCTTGGGGCAGGAAAGCACAAAGGACAAAGTGATTGGACAGGTAGGAAAAAACAAATCTCCATACACAGACATATTTAAGAAGTGTAATTATTATAGGTTTGGGATTCATAGGTTCATACTGGAAAAGGTATTTCCTTTAAAACTGATTAAATTAACACTATCATCGTATTACTGTTTCTGTACCTTTTCTTTGGGAAAACTCATGGGATCCTTATAGACCATCGTAAGTGAATGCTTCCATGTTTTGTGGATCGGAAGGATCCAGATTGCTCTGAATTTTATGCGATGTCC
>NW_010205317.1:46905-53766 GCF_000695765.1 Mesitornis unicolor | reverse complement strand
CTTTCCCTGCAGCCTCCGTGTGTGCATAGTTTTGCCTGCTGACTTGACAGACCGAAGAGACTTTTCTTGTTCATTTCAAATGAAGTTCCAGTTCTTCTTCTTCCTTTCCAGGAAGTGGAAAGGTTGCTAACTGCAGTTTAGTTTACCTGCTTTCCAGGACAAAGGTGTCACAAGTTAGTTGTCCATCTAAAAGCTCTGTAAATATTTAAGCAACACTATAGCAGGATATGAGGGAAAATTGCCTTTGAAATATTTTATCTTCAATATGGAAGGCACACATAAATCTATTTTGAGAATAAAAGAGTCCTTTGTATTCTAAATACTGCTTTTTTCAGAAGGATTTTGTATAAGGAACCAATCTGGCTTCCTCCCCCAGCCCCTGTAGCCAAAGCCACCATTGGCTGAGAGACCTTTTACACAGAGCTGCTTTTGAGAACAGAGGAGCCCCATCAGTGCAGCAAGAGCAAAATATGATATTTGGTCTCTGAAATACTTCCACAAAATCATTCTTTGCAGATCTAGGCCATACATCAGAGAGAATTTTATCTAAACCGATTTAATGTTAGGGAGAAGAGTTAAATAGCATTGGTATTTTTTTATTTGGAGGTTAGTAATTTATCACTTGAAGTTGTAGTATACATTAATTATCAGAACAATTGGACCTATTGAATGTTTCTGAAGTGAAAGCCCCAAGTTATCAGATAAATTTAGAGTTGTGTAATTTTCTCATAACCCTTCACTTGGAAGCCTTTCTACTTCCAGTATAGGATGAGGTCTGGCAGCAAGGTTAACCCTGACCTCTGAGTGTTCTATATGGACTTGTTCATTTCTGCCACATTCTTTCAGTTTAAATTGAGATTTGCTGGCAGCTATTATGCCTATTGCAATAAGCTTCACGGGCAAAACATTGAAACAAATACGCCTTTTATCGCAGATGTTTTTGCTGAATAAGATTAGTGAAGAACACTTGAAAGCTTAAAAACAGGGTGCAGAAGCCTTCAGTCCAAAAAGCACAAATAGTTGCATGCCTGGAATGTATTTACTTCTGACTCTGAGGAAAGAACAAGTAATTGTTTAGGTGACAGACCATAACCTTGTGCCCTGTTTTACCCCTGTAATTTGTTATTGGTAGTAATGAAATGTAAGTGAACACAGAATCTGAATGTGAATGTATGCATGTAACAAAAACATGAAGCTTGCTGTTCTAAAGCAAGCTGTGGTTGCTGTAGGAAGTAGCAACCTACAACTAAATTTTATGTTTGGCTGATTGCTAAATGTGTCTTAGTAAATACTGCATTTGGGTTAGTTTTTCATATACAGTAACTGTCTGAAGCATAATAGCTGCCTTTGTAACTGCTTTAGGTTTAAGGAGGTGCATACCACTGAATTTTATATTTAGCACAGAGAATGATACATCTGGTTTATGGTATTTTTATTCTTTTTTTGTCTAACCTGAGTATATGGGACTTGAGAAATCCATATGGCAAAGGAGTTCACTTTCAAAGCCAATATGTCATTCTCTGCCTAATGTATAACATGATTTTCATAGACAAGGTTACTCTACCTTCAGAGATTTGTTTGTCGAGGAATTCGCCGATCTCACTTTCTACTACTGCTCATCTGTCTAGGATAGGACAAGAGGAAACGGCCTCAAGTTGCACCAGGGAAGGTTTAGATTGGATATTAAGTATAATTTCTCTGAGCATTGGAACAGGCTGCCCAGGGAAGTGGTTGAGTCACCATCCCTGAAGGTATTTAAAAGACGTGTGGATGTGGTGCTTAGGTACATGGTTTAGTGATGGACTTGGTAGTGTTAGGTTAATGGTTAGACTCAACGATCTTAAGGGTCTTTTCCAACCTAAATGGTTCTGTGTTTCTGTATTCTGAGGTAACATACTGTCCCATACAATTGCACTTCTGTCTCTCAACTTTTCAGGTTCTTCAAAAGATAACAGCATTCTTATACATCGCTGAATGACTGAGGCTCCAACAAAGAAAAGAGACCTTGAGATTATAGAAAGAAGTGTTCTTCCTGTACACCTTTTTAGGGGAAAAGCAATGAATACAGCAGACCATGATTCTTAGATAATTTAGAGTGAGATTTTTTTTTTTCCTCCTTAAGTGCACACACAAAAGCTTCCAAAGCTACTTTGACCCAACTGCCTCTGCAGTTGCTATGGGCAGGATATATGGATACTGAACTCTTCTGAGCATTTTGATAGTGTCCAACTTAGTTACTAGGCCTGAACACTGAGGAGCTGTGTTCCTCATGAATGGATTAGGCAGAATTTATTCACTGGTTAGAAGTCCTACTGTGCAGGCTGTGTGTTTTTGAATGTAAGTAGCATCATGTTTTTGCTGTTTTTTTTTGGAATTTCAGGCAACTTTTGAAATACGTAGCCAATCAGCAGTTGTTCTAAATGGTGTTTTTGTGCGAAATTTCCAGTTAGAGAATGGTGTTTGTTAACTAGGCCCATTTGGCTTTATCTTGAAGGATAATGAAAACCCATCTTTTTCCTCATCCCCTTAATAGACACAATGTAGAGTCTTACTGAACTAAAAAAGACAAAACTGAATGGAGAAACCTGAGAGAGTTATAGTTTGGGGAAGCTCTTTAGGACTTGTATTTTTTAGGAATGACTGTGGTTTGAGTTCTGTTACAGTAAACGGATTTATAAAAGTAAGGAGGTTTGGCCATACTCATTGCAGAGTGTTGATGAATGCTGGAATTAGGTAAATATTTATCAAGATAAAGGCAAAGTGTGCCTCCCAATGCATGGAGCTGTATTTTTCACTCTAACACTACAACATATATGTGAATTATTACATGCATTTGACTATCTTCATCAGAAATATCTGGAAGCCGTTCTCAAAGTCTTCATGAATTTTCATCTTTGCATTTTGTGTGAAAAATGCTAAATTAAAGACACCCACAGCCCCTCTGCAATAGTATTCTCTGTCATGGAAAAGAATATGGACTCTGCACCTGTGTAAATCCCTCCTACTTTTTATTGAACTAAAAAATGCCATTGTTGCTTCAGAATTGTTTACCACTGATCAGTAAGACAGCACATTTTAACAGCTCCATTTTCTTAAATTACGGTTTAACAGTGTTGAGAAATAGAACCTTCATATTGGATTTTGACAGACTTTCTACATTCATTGTTGCTGGAGTTTGGGTTGGGTTATGTGCTTTTTTCCTGGTTGGACTTTTTGAGCATTCTTTAGTATTGGACAGATCAGTACACAAGGAAGTATAACTACAGGAAAATGTAGAATCTTCACTTTGTCTAGAAATGAGTGTTGTAGCTATTTATCACCATGCTGTGTAAGATCATCTCACTCAGAAAGGATTCAACGTGAGTGTTTTGATACTTTCTGTGGAGCATCCTGTATTTCCTATATTTTACTTTAAAATGCTTGGCAAGACAGTGGGAAGTAATAAAGAATCTGTTTAAATAGTTTTAATAGCTACAGAGTTGAAATACAGCTTAGCACTTCTAACAGCATTTCAGGATAAATACTCAAAGGTTATAAAAATTTGGGAAAATTCCGAATAAAGGTTTGGAAAAGTAAAGCTTGCATATTTAATTCTGTGTGTTTCATAATCTCTACAAAGATAACACTAGGTCTTCTGAAGGGAACATGCTTCTATTGGTAATATGAGACCAGGCTTCTGATGATCTGGGGCATCATTCCTAGTTAATGTGGTGAAGATGAGCAACTCTATTAGTAAAAATATGTGTCAGTGTAATACTGGAGTGAGCTTCCTGGATTCTAGTGCTAAAGCTTTTTTCTACAATATTGACCAAATTAAAATTATCTCTCTGTCCCAGTTGTGGAACCTTCATAAGAAAACAAATCACCATAAATTTTTATCAGGTAAGAATAATAACAATATTAATCTAGCTCCCCCAGGTATCATGGAGTGTTGGTATGATGCTCTTAGGATTTTAGCAGGATGGCAACGTGCAATTACTGCTTGTATGCTCGGTGTGTTAGAATTGTTTGCTCTGTGCAAAGATACATATTGTTTGTGAAAGTAACACAGACGAAAGAACTGAAGTAGCTTCAGGACTGATCTGGGGAGCTGTAGCTGCCCGTGATGACAGGGAGGCCACTGTGACTGTATTTTTTCTGTGAATCTTTAGAAGTTATTTTAATTGAGGAAGATGAAGCATGCACATGGGGACTGACAGAGAAAGTTGCTTAAAGGAAGTCACTGGAAAGGCCTTTGAGGAAACTAAGGGACAGGAAAAGTATTTTTGGCAGTTGCACTACATTGGATTAATGTTTTCGGTTCAGATAGAAGGGGAAGAAGATACATCCATGAAAACAGAATATGTTTGAGACCTGTCGAGTATTCCCAACCAATGGGCAGAAGAAAGCTGCAAGATGTAACGAAGTTGAATTATAGTAAGAAATAAACTACAGTGCGCATGATGACCTTCAACGTTCTGATTCTCATTGACAACAAGCAATCAGTGGAGAGATGCTAAAATAGAAGTTGCTTAAGGAGGAGTTAACAAAATTACTTTGGTTTTGGTCTTGGTTGTGCTTGAGCTGGCAGTGGTTGGCCCAAGATGAAGTGTTGGAAAGCCATTCAGATACACAGAAGTGGAATGTGATAATTTCAGTATGAAAAACAGCTATGAATATGTGTCGTCAGGATTGGAGTGATAATTGAAGCTTTCTAAATGGAGAAAAGTTACTCAAGGACAGGAAAAGAACAGGCCCACTTTTTTTCCTTGAGGGCTAGAAGAAAAATGAGTCTTCAAGGTTCAAAAAGCTTGAATGTTTTAAGACTTGACATATGTTTGATTTATTTTAGACTCAACCAGAAAAAGGATCTGAATGGTCAGACTCTATGTCATGTCTTATGAAGAAACTGGAACAGTTGAACTTAGATATTGAAGAAGCTCTGAGTGCTGGCTCTTCTCCTTGCAGTACTCCTTCTACCAAAAGGCACAAGCAACTGGTAAGAATGTGTATGTCGTATGATAAATTTTCTAATGTTTAGCTATCAGGTCCTCATCAAGCCATGGTTTCCATATCTTACTGTGTTTCTGAATAGGCTGAGGAGCTCAGGTTCAAGGGTGAAGTAAGTTACCGTTTTCACTCAATAATAACAAAATCTAATTTCATTAACTAACAGTCAAATAACCAGAAATATCATAGGATGAATCTTCTAAGTTTTCTGTCAATATGGCTTAAAATCATTAAACACCTTTTTAGAGAATTTGAATCCAGATGATTGCATTTGACAGTTTTTCAGGATAGACTGGCTTTAAAGTTTTGATGCTAGCCTATTTACACTTGTTACATTTATTTAAAGGGATAACAGCTAGAGAGACACTATGTATCTTCATTATCAGTTGAATTAATATTTTTGTTTCTTTGTTTTATCTGAATATTTGATTCAGAGCTATATTCCTCTAGTTAAGAAAATCTTGTGATAACAGGTGTCATCAATTGATGACACAGTTTCCCAAGTTTTTATTTTGAGGGCAAATGGGATTAAGGAGCAATGGTATTATTTTAGTAATTTTTGAATAAGAGAAGTTTTTTATGGAAGCAAGTAAATGGAGAGTGAACAGCATAAGAAACAGGAGTGTTTGTTCTCTGTTTTAGGCTATGATTAGTCAGTTCTTAAGATAGAGTTGTTTGGATTTGCAACTCTGAATGTTAGTGCTGGCTTGAAATTCCTGGAAGGTGAGCCTGTTTGAATGCTTTTGCCATCACTGCTGTTTTGGTGCCGCTTCATTTGGTAAAAGTAAATTCTTTAAGTAAATGTCTGTGTGGATCACAGTGCAAATGCTCATGTTTCTCAAGCTGGAATGTTCAGAATCTTGCATTTCAGTGCTGCACTTGGCAGTATGTGTTTTCATATTCTGCAGTGTTAGTAACAGAGTGACCATGACTGTCTCATTTCTTTCTTCTTGTACATGTCAGCAAGTCAGAACCAGCTCTGTCCAACTGAATTAATTTCATCATTAACTTGTCTATTAATGGGCAGTGTTCTGTCTTCTTGTAGGAGACTGCTCAATGTCTTCTGTCAAAATATGGTGGCAGTGTTGTCTGCTTTTCTGCCTGAAAGTGAAATGCAAGCCATCAGAGTTTAAGCACGTCCCATCGTGAGGCAGTCTGGTTTTGGTAACCAGTGATCCAAACACCTGTAATTTTTTGGCTATGCTTATTCTACTAAGGCAAAAGCCATGGTTTGGTTAGGTATCTTCTTCCATGATGACTTGAACATCATAGAACACTGGACTTCAGATCAATTGCTGGAGCATTCAGTGAAGGGCATGTAGCATGTAGACAGCAGAAAACCAAATCCAAATAGACAATGTTTTCAAATGCCCTTTCATACATAAGAGCAACATCATCGAAGGGCTGACATAGAGAATGCCAATTCTGGCATCCCAGATGCTTGCACTTCTCTTACCAAAGCCAAGTGGCAAAATGCCTTCTGAGTACAGAGACCAGGACTTCAGGCACAGCCTTCTTCCTGGGACATTTTCCCCCACCAAAAGCCTGTGCTAGTGATACAGAGCTGGTCGTGCTTGCTGTGCTACTAAAACCAATCTCCAAGTCAGTCTCACTAGTCTTGGCACACCTGTTTCCCTTACCAATAGATGCTTCTGTTTTTATAAGTCCAGAAAAATTTCAAGGATGTTTCTAACATCAATGTCAAAATTACCATTTTCCTCAATATGATATTTGAGCAGTTACGCTCCTTTTTATCAAATCATGTCTTCTTCCCACTCTGAAGCAGGAAAGTTTGCTTCATTTTAATTGTCTATGGACAGGCAAACATGAATCAGCCACATTTTTATTGTGGCCTTATTAACCTCCAGGAGC